>NW_026000240.1:27343618-27445138 GCF_001458135.2 Marmota marmota marmota
TTTTTTTTTTTTTTTTTGGTCTGGAAGTCTCAGGGACGGAGGAGGGGCGCCAAGGCCCCATGTGTGGGAGGATTGCTTCAGGTCCACAAACTTGCGCGGATTTTCGTTACTTCTTTGGCCCGTGGTTTTGCTCTGATTTCTTCCGAATTGTTGCAAATTCGCCATTGTTCCCTGGCTGCTCACAAAGTTTGATCCGGAATTTCTTTTCAACCGGGAGCCACTGGTGTCGAAGTGTCTGCAATGAACCCCGTGAATGCTACTGCTCTCTACATTTCTGCGAGCCGCCTAGTGCTCAACTACGACCCCGGAGACCCCAAGGCGTTTACAGAGATTAACAGGCTCTTGCCTTACTTCCGACAGTCTCTCTCGTGCTGTGTTTGCGGTGAGATGCTTTTTATTGTTCCCCTTTCAATGCGTGTTTTAAAAAGCCTCCTGGGCAGGGATAACGTGAATGGTTTGACTACATGGTAGTTTGATTTAAGCTTTTGTTATTTGTGCGGTAGTGTACGGTCATTAGTTTTGAAACTCTCCGAGGGACTTTTGCCTAGCGTTCCAGAAAGGCAGAGAACCCTTTCAAAACCTCTTTGTACGGCGACCTTAACGTTCTGAACCGGTTAATTCTCCTTGGTTCATCCGGTGATTGACGATTTAAATGGGGTTAAGATATGCATGCACAATGCCAGTTTTTTAAAACCTTTGCTGCAGGAACTGATTTGAGTACTTACCGTGGTTAAACGTGGTTAAACATAGTTAAGACATGCACATGCGGCGTGTTTGCATTTCCCCAAGCTGGCGTTTTGTGGAGGTGGTGGTATAATCTGATGCACCCACGGCCAGATAACTCTGCGAAACTTTCCCCCCAGGTCCTTCAACAAATGCTTTGAGTCAGGGAAGATAGATGGTGCTCTTTAAGTGCTGCTTAGGTGATGTGATTTTTACTAATTGTATCTTATTTTGTAAACTTAGTATATTATGGCCTGGTAGAGAGTTATTTTAGACGTTGTTGTTCAAAAGTGTTAACTCGTGGTGGGTTGGATACCGTTTAATTGAAATGCCTCAAATGGGGGGATAATTTGTGTTAACTGTGCGTGTATTATTATGTACATGCTTTGCAAAAAATCTAGAATGAAATGTTGATGCAAAGGAAAGCATGAATAGACTCCAAATTTTTACGTTTTTGTCAGTCCACTTGTGTAGTCAAAATTTGAGAAGTTTAGGCATTTTCAGGTTTCCACTTCATTTAAAATTGGGTAAAGGAGAATAATTTCTTAATAGTGACCTAAGGAGTAAATAGTATTCGTTTGAGAGTCATCCAGCATTTTTTTGTGTAGCCTTTTGTACTTTTTGTGTGTCAGATACTTACCTCATAGACTGAGGGAGTTAGTGGTTAAGCTTAGCTATGGCAGGTAATGGAATTTAACATTTTCACCCAGGACAAATCTCTTAACTGCCCTGGGCCTCAGTTTCTTGATGTGCAAGATGAGAACTTTGGGCTAGATTCAGAGTTTCTTTGCAGTTTAAAATTTACAAAGGGCAGTATAATATGGAGAATTTGCTAGGTTGCACAGTACCATTCTCCCCACTTTCATCCCGCCCTGCTTTTTGTGGTGCTGGGAATGAAACCCAGAGGCATGCTAGACAGGCACTCTGCTACTGAGCTACATCCCCAGCCCTTCCCTTACTTTTATGGAGTGCTTTTTATGCTGTAGCTTTTGGTGGTTTGAGAAGTCAGGAGATAGAGCTGTCCTAGTTTCCTTCTCCACAGACATTCTGTCTCTCTTTTTTAAGGAGGGTAATGGTGCTGCTGTGGTAAAGTAAGAGAAAGAGTGTAGGGCAGTCCCCTCTATCCTGCTGAAACAGCTGTACTGAGTATTGTCATCAGGTGACACTTGCAGGTCTGGTAGGTCTTCGTTTTACTAGGTGGATGGGATAGATATTTGTTACTTTAAATTTTTTCCAGTAGCTTCAGGTTAGCAGTGGTCTAATTGAATATTTTCCCAGATTCTAACTTGTATTTTAAAAAGTGACTTTAAGCTGGGCTTGATGGTGCATGCCTGTAATCCCAGCAATTTTGGAGGTTGAGGCAGGAAGATCACAAGTTGCAGGCCATACTGGGCAATTTAGCAAGATCTCTTAGGGTAAAAAACACAAAGTGGGCTGGGGATTTAGCTCAATTGTAGAACGCTGGCTCTGGATTCAGTCCCCAGTATGGGGGACAGGGCCCAGGAGGGGGTGTTAAATAAATATGAAGCTACATTTAAAAAGAAGTCCAACTGCAGCTTTTAAAAAAAACATTCACTGTGAGGAGAATTTTTTCTGACATCAGAGCTTTGTCAGAAATTGGGTAAAGGCCTCTTGTTCAAGCCTCCCTCATCATCCTATGGAAGAGATTCATGAATTTTAGTCTCCCTTATAATTGAGTGGCATGAAATTTTAGTAATGTGAATATAAGTTCAGGCCCTCCCCCCTGTGTCTGTGCTTGTCAAGAAAGAAAAAAAAAATGTTTAGTTGAATTTAGTTCTGTCATTAAATTTGTACCAGGTTCTGCCCTAAGCCTTTTTTTTTTTTATGGCTCAAAAGCATGAACTCATTCATATAAGGCTTGCATGTGCATTTTTATCTCATAAGAATAATAAATATGTAAAAATAAAGTTTCAGTCTATTTTGGTTCTGTAGGGAGTTTATTCAACAGGTCCTCTAGTGTTTGACTTAGTCCTGCCTTTTCAGTTTTGTATTCAAGTATGCTCTCATATAATTTCTTTTCTAGCCAAAGGTCTTTGCCTTTTCAAACATCCTTTATATCTTCCTCCTCTTTTCCTTTCCATTGTTCCTTGAAGTTTCTTCTTCCTAAAATATACTCCTTTTCTCTAAAGGTCTAATTCATCAACTCCCTTCTTTGCTCCCTCCAGCAAAGGCTTGTCTCCTTGTCCCCTGAACCTCTTTTGTAACCCTTTGTTACATTCATAAGGTACTTATAAAATTCCTTTCAATGCAGTTTTTCTATCTGATTTTTCTGGTGTATTTAATAAGCCTAGGGAAAGTACATTTTTATGCTCCTGCTTCACCCTCTCCTGTCTGGTGACTTGGCGTAAAGTTTTCTGCCTTCAGCTCTTCCGGTACTGGAGATTGAATCCAGGGCAAGAGCTCTCTACCTTTGAGTTATGTCCCCACCCTTTTTTTTGTTTTTTATTTTGAGAAAGGGTTTTGCTAAGTTGCCCAGGTTGGTGCCTCAGCCTCCTAAGTCTCTGGGATTACAGGCATGCATAACTATACTTGATAGTATATAAGTTTTTATACACAGAGGAAAAAGTGAAAGGAAGTGAGGGAAGATAAAAGGCCTAATAAACATTTTGCAGTTAGGCTCAAGTCTTGACTTTTCTATTTACTGTGTAGGCAAGTTAATTTAGCTTTTTGCCTCAGTTTCCTTCATTTGCTGTATGTTTATATCTCCAAGTTTGTGTTATATGTGAACTTATTAATGGCTTGAAACAAAGTTTTAAATTCATAAGAACAAATCTACAGATTCAATGACTGGCACTACTAAGTGCTTACCCCACCTTTGCATAGAAGTAGAGGAAGGTGGAAGCAGGTGAGGGAAGAGACTGCACTGTCAGGTCAATTATTGTCAAAGCTAGATACTCACTGGAATTACAGGTTTTTTTATCCTTGTTCTTTGAAATGTTAATTAGCTGATTATCACTGTTTGCTTTTCAACTGTATACATTCAAACCTTTGGAAGCTTCTAGCGAATTGGGATAGCAGTGCTCTAGAGAATTATTGTTCTTTCTAGGTCACATAAACAGTGACCAGAACAATCACTATGGGTACCTTTTTTAAGTGTTAGTTACTTATTCCTCTTCAAAATGTTGGACTTGCTTATCAAGAAGTTAGAATTTCTTTTCCTTTAATGGGGTGAGAATTGATAAATTATGCCCTAGGGATTTTAGATTTTCATTTAACTTTTAAGTTGATATGTAGAGTCAAGTCCTGTTAGAAGAAAAATTTGGAGTCCTATAAATCATTTTGGTCAGATATCTTCTCAGGTACATGAATATTTTCCTAGTGTTTTAGTTAGATACAAAGTGATTTTGGTTTTGAATTTATTGAATAGTTGTGAACCTGTTACACACATAATTCTTTATTTTTTGGGTACCAGGGGCTGGGGATGTGGCTCAAGCGGTAGCGCGCTCGCCTGGCATGCGTGCGGCCCGGGTTCGATCCTCAGCACCACATACAAAGATGTGTGTCCGCCGAAAACTAAAAAATAAAACATTAAAATTTATTTTTTGGGTACCAGGGATTGAACTCTCAACTACTGAGCCACATCCCCAGTCCTATTTTGTATTTTATTTAGAGACGGGGTCTCATTGAGTTGCTTAGCGCCTTGCTATTGTGAGGCTGGCTTTGAACTCGCCATCCTTCTGTCTCAGCTTCCGGATCAGCGTGCCTTGCCATGTAATTTTTCACATACAAAATAGGGAAGAGACTGGAGGTTGTTTTCTGTTGACATAGTATGATATTTGGTGACTAGCTTTTTGTTTGCATGTTTAGGACCTAAAAACATCATCTTTTCATTTTTACTGCTATTCTTACCTTCTGCTGAAAGGTAGGTGGTTCCTTGAGGGTGGGACCTTCCTTGGTTCACCATTGTACCCATTTCTGTTAGTGTTGGCTTAACATTTCTATTTGTTGAAAGGGTAAGTACTTGTCCTATTGAAATGAGAATTTTTCAGTATCATTGGAGTACTAAGAGCATGCTTTCAGAATAAGGAATAGCTTTTAAAATTAAATAGATATAGCTTTATGAATGACTTTTTCTCCTCATTTTACTATTGTAAAAAGCATTATGGATCTACATTGAGTTAGTAGAATAGTCATGCAGAGATCTTTAAGTTCTAGAATTCTGATTTTTCTCTTAGCAGAAATTCTTTGCTTTGTGCCTGACAAACAATAATCTATAAATAGTCTTCTAATATGTAATTTGAAGGTATAACCTCAAGTGACTTATTTTAAACTATATTTCTATTAGATGGAAGCTAAATTAAAGACCATTTGAATAATTGCATATTATGTTAATGATTTTGTTCATTTTTCTCAAGCATAAGATCATTTTATTCTTAAAATTTTTCTTGTTCTTTTAAATCACTTTTTTTGTGTGTGTGGTAAATACACAACAGCATTTACCATTTTCATTTGATATATATATATATATATATATATATATATATCCTTATATATGCAGTATATTTTTATATACTGTGAAGTAGATCTCTAGACCTTTTCCATCTTGCAAATATGAAACTCTAAACCCATTAGCAACAACTGTCCATTTCTCACTATGTCCAGACTGATAATCACCATCCTGATTTGTTTTTAAAAATTTGACAACTTAGGTTCTTCATATAAATGGAATCAAATAGTTTTTTTTTTAAAGGCTTATTTCATTAGTATTATGTCATTAAGGACATAATCAGGATTTTCGCTCCCCCCCTTTAAAAAAATATTTATTTTTTAGTATAAGTGGACACAATATCTTTATTTTACTTTATGTAGTGCTGAGGATTGAACCCAGTGCCTCATGCATGCTAGGCGAGTGCTCTTCCTCTGAGCCACAACCCCAGTCCTAGGATTTCCCTTAAAAAAAAAAAAAAAGTTTTATTTTGAGATAGGGTATTGCTAAGCTGCTCAGGGCCTTGCTAAATTGCTGAGACTGGCTTTGAACTTGATCCTGTCTCAATTGCTGAGATTATAGGTATGTACCACCACACCTGGTTCAGACTCTGTCAGACTTTGTCTTCTAAAAAAAAAAATTCTTCTGGATTTTAACAATATGTTATTGGAGCTTGAGAGAGCGGTAAGGTGCTAGGAAGAAGTTGCAGGTTAGATAGGAATTAGAATGGATGAAGTGTAGATCTGTAGAGAATGAAGAGAAGGATGGGACAGTGTTGAATAATTTGGTGCCTGGGATTGAGGTTAGTGAGGCAGTGTTACTGGGACATATGGTTAGTACAAGATATACTCTTAAATTTTTGTTTTATGTCTGTCCCTGGAAATTGCTTTTTATTATTTATTTATTTATTTTTGATGGTGCTGGGGATTGAACCCAGGGCCTTGTGCATGCAAGACAAGCACTCTACCAACTGAGCTATATTCTGGAAATTCTTTTTTACATAATCTTATATACTATTTGTTATTGCAACACAACATATCTTCTGAATTGTGCTTGGGCTTGTGGTTCTCAGTCTCAAATTGCTTTGAACATCTATTCCTCCCCTTCTTTACACTGCTTATTTTCTTTGTGTGCATCAATAACATGCTATCACTAAGTTGTTAATGACTTAGCACAGTTGACTCTTAGGATGTTTATTTGGTAATGTTTATATATGAATAATTTAAATTTATTTCTGTGAGTTATGATGTATTGCTTTTTTTGCGGGAGGTACCAGGGATTGAAGTAAGAGGCATTCTACCACTGAGCCATATCCCTAGCCCTTTTTTTTTTTTTTTGTATATAATTTAGAGACAGGATCTTACCAAGTTGTATAGCGCCTTGCTTTTTCTGAGGCTGGCTTTGAACTCAACATCCTCCTGCCTCAGCCTCCTAAGCTGCTGGGATTACAGGTGTGCACCACCATACCTGCATGATATACTTTCTAAATTTTATCTTTATCTTAAAAAGCAGCATTTAAAAATCTTTATTATAATTTCTCTTAATTTTTTTTTGTGTTCAGCAGCCATTTTTGACTTTTTCATAGTCATTTAGTTTCTGTTACTATGTTCCCCCCCCTTTTAAAAAAGAGAAGGCTCTTGGGGGCTGGGGCTGCAGCACAATGGCAGAGTGCTTGCCTGGCACATGTGAGGCATTGGGTTTGATCCTTA
Source organism: Marmota marmota marmota (assembly GCF_001458135.2). Taxonomy (NCBI): domain Eukaryota; kingdom Metazoa; phylum Chordata; class Mammalia; order Rodentia; family Sciuridae; genus Marmota; species Marmota marmota. The sequence continues at coordinate 27,350,498 of NW_026000240.1, forward strand.
GCACCACATAAAAATAAAAAAATAAAGGCATGCTGTCTATCTACAACTACCAAAAAAAAAAAAAGGCTCTTTCTGGTTTTATTGTCAAGAAATGAATTTTGATTTTTTTCATGTTAACTACTACTTATCTGGACAGTTATCTTTTGCTTACTCTTACTTAGTTGCAGGGTTTTCATTCATTGTCTTCCAATTTCAGAAACCTTCCTGGATCTTTGCAGTTTGGTGTCTATGGCTTTTTTTTTCCCCTAAAACTTTTTAGTTGTAGTTGGACACAACACCTTTATTTTACTTATTTTCTTTTATGTGGTGCTGAGAATTGAACCTGGGGTCTTGCATGTGCTAGCCAAGCGCTCCACCGCTGAGCCACAACCCCAGCCCATCTCAGGGTTTTTTCCCAAGCATAGCCAGTGCATTTTTGTGTGTGCTCTTAGTTGTATAGCAGTTAGTGTACATTTTTAAAAAATATATACATATACATATTTTTAGTTGTAGATTGTCCATTTTCTTCATTGCTATAGCCCACAGAAAAATGATGCATTTAAAATGTTGTCTAGTCTCATATATGGATATAAAGTATGCTTTCTGGCAAAGTTGGGTGATTGTAAAATTGTGCAACAGTTAAAGGCATGCAGAAAGTGGGATTAGAGGATGCAATGTGTAACCTAAAAGTATTTGATCTATGAATCTTCATGGACACTATTAAATTTATGCCTGATGTACTGAATTTTGGGGCTCTGGCCTTATATAATCTGGGGATCAAGATTTAGAAGACACCATTCAAATTAAGGCTTCTTTACCCCTGTTCATTGTATTGGGGATTGAACCCAGAGGTGCTCTACCACTGAACTATGTCCCCAGTCTTTTTAATCTTTTTAGATGGGGTCTTGCTAACTTGCTCAGGTTGTCCTAGAACTTGCCATCCTTGGCCCCTAGTAGCTGGGATTATAGGTATGCTAAGGCTTTCTCTTCTGATGAATTTCTGTATCTCCTTTATAGTTAATGAATTGTACAGCCTGTGACTGAACATCTTCAGCTTTTGACATAGGGTGTGAGTCACAGCACCCAGTAGCTGTGAGGTCTCTCGGGTCTTTTCATGGTGTCATTGGGCTTATTCAATTTTTTATATAGGCCTTGCTAGGAGGATGTTACTAGATTATTCTTCGTGGTGGAAAATTTAGTTTTCTGGAACAATTCAAAAAGCCTTTGATAAAATTTGCTCTCCAACTGTGGAAGACTTTTTATATCTTTTCTGAGACGGTAAGCGTCACTCAGTTCCTATTCTGGCATATAGTTTCACTTTTCTCTAAAAAGTGTGGATTTGGCCTGGCATGGTGGTGCACATCTGTAATCCTAGTGGCTAAAAAGGACTGGGGGGTGCTGTGATTGTGGCTCAGTGGTAGAGCGCTTGCCTAGCATGTGTGAGGCCCTGGGTTTAATTCTCAGCACCACGCATAAATAAAAAAATAAAATAAAGGTCCATTGATGACTAAAGAAAATATAGGGGGAGGCTGGGGATGTGGCTTAGTGGTTAAGTACCCCTGGGTTCAGTCCCTCGTACCAAAAAAAAAAAAAAAAGAATAAAAGAATTTTTCCACCTATGTCCACAGTATTTTAGATATGGACAGATATACTTATCCACATTGGTGACTTGGACAAATTATTTTTCTGTTTTACTTATAAGAAAATATTGGGCTCGGGATGGCTCAGTGGTAGTGCGCTCGCCTGGCATGCGTTAGGCACTGGGTTCAATCCTCAGCACCACATGAAAGAAAATAAAGATATTGTGTCCACCTAAAACTAAAAAATAAATATTAAAAAAGAAAATGTTGGAGGGCTGGGATTGTGGCTCAATGGTAGAGCGCTTGCCTTGCATGTGTGAGGCACTGGGTTCGATCCTCAGCACCACATAAAAATAAATAAAATAAAGGTATTATGTTTGTCTACAACTAAAAAAATATTTAAAAAAAAAAAAAAGAAAAAAAATGTTGTTGGAGTAGAACAGAAACCAGGTGCAGTGGTGTGCACCTGTAATCCCAGCTACTTGAGAGAATGAGGTAGAGGGATGACCTGAATGCAGCTGAATGCAGGAGTTTAGGACCAATCTGGGCAACAGAGCAACACCCTGTCTCTTAAAAACAAAACAAATATCCCCAGAAATTTGGTTGTGGATTTGACTTAAAAAATGAAAACATTTATTTTTTAGTTGTAATTGGACATAATACCTTTATTTAATTTATTTATTGTTACATGGTGCTGAGGATCAAATCCAGGGCCTCGCACATGCTAGGTAAGTGCTCTACCGCTGAGCCACGACCCCAGCCCACTTTTTTTTTTTTAAATATGTTTTTAGTTGTAGATGGACCTTTATTTTTTTACTTATTTATTTTTATGTGGTGCCAAAGATCAAACCCAGTGCCTTACACATGCTAGGCAAATACATTACCACTGAGCTATAGCCCCAGCCCCTTCAGTAACCTTTAAAGATTGATTAAAAGTTTACCAAGTTAATTAATGGTCATTGTTTCAAAATCTAGAATTCACATAAAAATCCAGATTTGGGGTGCCTTCTGGAAAATTGTCAGGTCTTGCATCAGTGGGTGACATTTTCTCATGGTATAGCATTATTGGCTAGAGTTGAGTTTTTTCCCCTATGAGTTTTAGGAGTGAGTTCTCTAGTTTGCCCTTGGTCATACATATCTAGTTTTTGTTACTTTTTTTAATTCTCCTTTACTGGATTCCCCCTGTAAAGAATTTGGCTTTTAATTCTAACCAATGGAGTATTTATAAAAGTCTTTTCTTGTGCTCTGGACACTATTTAGAGCCATAGGATTCTAATATTAAGAACTTGGATTATGTTTTGAAACCTTACCTAGAGAAGGATTAGTTTGTCAGAGAATAGTTGTTGGTGCACAGTGTTTCTGGTCAGTTGCAACAGTTTGATTGGTCAGATCCATTATCTTAGTTTTGTCAGTTGTTGAAAGTGCTATTGAAATCTAAGCCTAGTTTTGGTTTTGTTAGCTTCTCTTCAGAGTTTTATCAGCTTTTGCTTCATGTATTTTGAAGTTATTGTTAGGTGTATAAAACATTTTTGAACACATAGAATATAGTTGTGATTTTCTTGCCTGCTAATTCTGTCATCTGTTGCATTTCTGGGTTTGATTTTGTTTTTTTTTTTTGCTGGTTATGGATTATGTTGTCTTTCTTTGGATGTCTAATTTTGATTGAATATCAGATATTGTTTTGTTGGTAAAAATTCTTTCTTGTATATTCTTGAAGCTTTGTTTTGGGATGAGATTAAGTTATTTAGAGACTCTTAAAATTTATATTTTACAGTGTTGGGAATTGGACCTGGTGGCACTCTGTACCACTGAACTCAATTTCCAACCCTTCTTAACTAAAAAAAAAAAAAAAAAATTTTTGAAGCAGGTTTTTAACAAGTTATGCATGCTGGCCTGAAGCTTATGCTCCTCCTGCTTTGGCCTCCCTAGTATCTGGGATTATAAATATGTGCCATTGAACCTGGCTTGATTTTTTTTTTTTTTTTTTTTTTTAATACACACACACATATATATTGTAGTTGGATACAATACTTTTATTTATTTTTATCTGATGTTGAGGATATGCTAGACGAGCGCTCTATGGCTGAGCCACATCTCCAGCCCTAGGACCTGAGCAGCCTTTAGTCTAGGGAGTAATTTTCTTGCACTATTGAGGCAAAAACCTTGTGATAACATGATTTTTCACTCTGAGTGGTGGAAACAGGAATTATTCTGCTACTGAGTTATGGAGATTGTTCTTTTGCTCCTTTCTGGGAAATTTCTGGTAGTTACTTCATATGTGTATGCTAATAAAAATTCTGCTGGAGAATTGAGGAACCATTTGCAAATCTCTGAATCTTTTTCTGTATAGCTCTCTAATCTGTGGTACTGTGTCCTGAGACTTCCAGATGTCTGGACTCTCAGCTCAAGGAGACCCCCACGTTTTGTCTGGATTCTCTGTGCTTTGACCTGAAACTTGTCTCCAGTCAGTAAGCTGTGACAGTTTCAGGGCTCCCTTTTTTTTGTCGCCCCCCTCAAGGATCACTGTCTGTGCTGCTTGTTGCTAAATGTTTACAGATCATTATTTTATCTGGTGTTGAAACTGTTTAGGCAGGGAAATCTGTCTGTATCCATCAGTGTTGGGAAGCAGGATAAGGTAACATTCTATACCTATGCTATCTCACAGAGCTGTTAGCCATATAGACTTTATTTCATAAAAACTAAAAATTTTAATTTAGGTTTTTATTTGTATTTAGCTACACTTTCAGTACTGAGTAGTCACATGTGGCTACTGGCTATCATTGGGATATATTTTTATCATGCATAAAGTTCTATTGGACGGTGTGTTGTAACAACTAAAGAACTTTAAGAACCATAGAGCTGTTGTTCCTGGAAGCTATGGGATCATTGAAAGATCTTGTAGTGTTTTGTTTTCATCTCAGAATTTTCAAGTTTTGAGTTTAGAACATTGGGCAGTATTTTAAAAAACATTTTGATGGAGTTATGAACAGATTTTTGGAGCTTACCATTTAAGTTTTCTCTGCAGTGAATTGGGCTTAAGAAGGCATTCCACAGTGTTCCTGTAATAAAAGATTTGTATTATTAGAAGATAAAAAAGGCAATATAAAGTAATTTATTTTTCTTCCTTCAAAATGAGTTGTAGATGAGATAAAATTTGAAGAGATGTCAAATGAGCACTAGGACAAATAGCAAGCAGTCCTGTAATAACTGGTGGTACCACTTAATTCATCTGAAACCTTCTGTCTGCCCCCATAGCCTATAATTGTTTAGTCATGTATTTTGTTAACTTTTAGTAATATTGTTACAAGTTTTCATATAATCCAATGTATTACTGATTAGAGATAAAAACCAGTAAGGAAATTAAATTGATATTGGAATACTAGGTAATGAGCATAAAACATATATGATATAAATATTTGACTTATTATTATTATTATCCTTTCCTATAAGTTGTTTGTGCTGAACTGTATCTTTTTTTAAGTAAGTTTTTTTTAATATTTATTTTTTAGTTGTAGTTGGACATAATACCTTTATTTTATTTTATTTATTTTTATGTAATGCTGAGGATTGAACCTAGGGCCCCACACATGCTATGTGAGTGCTGTACTGCTGAGTCACAACCCTAGCCCCAATCCTGTATCTTAACAAGATGTTGGTAATATTTTAAAAAGCCAACTTACAAAATACAGTGCTACTCTGTAAACTTTAATTTTAGAGACTACAACCATTTATAATTGCATTATTGGAAGTGTTTGCAGATATTCATCTGAAGCCATTATTAAGCTCATTACTTAGTAACAAAATATAAAAATAGTTAACAAAAATTATTAGTGAAAAATATTGGAATTCCATATAATAGCTCATATGAGTGTTTTGCCTCTGCATAATATATTGTTTTGCCCCCTCCCCCCCTTTTTTTTCTTTTGGTACTGGTGATTGAACTTAGGGGTGCTTTACCACTGAGCTACATTCCCAGCCCGTTTTTGAATTTTATTTAGAGACAGGGTCTCATTGAGTTGCTTAAACTAAGTTGCTGAGACTGGCTTTGAACTTGGTGATCCTCCTGCCTTAGCTTCCCAAGCTGCTGGGATTATAGACGTGTGCCACTGAACCCATGTTCAGCCTTTTTAATTTTTTGAGACAGGGTCTCACTGAGTTGCTGAAGGCCTTGCCAAATTGTGGAGACTGGCTTTGAACTAGTGACACTCCTGCCTCAGTTTCCTAGATTGCTGGGATTACAGGTGTGAGCCACCACACCTGGCTAGTCTTTTTTTTTAAACATTCCTGAGTTATAGATTTAAAAAAAAATTTTTTTAGTTGTAGATGGAGACAATACCTTTATTATTTATTTATGTATTTTTATGTGATGCTGAAGATTGAACCCAGTGCCTCACACATGAGGCAAGTGCTTTGCCACTGAGCCACAATCCCAACCCCTGAGTTATAAATGTTTTAAATAGCTGTATCACCAAAATGCATTTAAAAAAAATGTGACTGAAGAGATAAAACAAGGTGTTAGTGGAAGTAAAAATTTAGCCTTGTATTATTAAAATGAACTTTATAGTACATTTTTATTCTTTTTTTATAGTACATTTTTATACATACTGATTAAACAGGTTTTTACTTAAAATCTTTTGTGTTTTCTTCCTTACTTGATAAAAATGATTAGAAAGAATACTCATGAGGTCTTGTTACTCATACCTTCAAGGTAAAAAAGGTTAAACTATCATTAGTGGTTCCTAACCTGTTTATATATCAGAATTTGGAAAATTTTCTGAAAATACACATTCCTGGGTAGCATTCTCAAATATTTGAGAGTCAGGTCTGGAGTGGATTACTTAGATGATGGATGATGGTAGTGCTGATTTGGAGTACTGCTTGTGTGAGGCATACTTTTTTTAAAAAGATCATATACTAGTAATTTTAAGCCATGCTGTCTTAGACAAGTTTCTTGGTGGCTATAGTATTTAGCCACCAAGAAATGTATTTTGGGATAACTTTCCAAGACGGTAAGAAAGCAGATCTCCAGGTCCATGGAATACCAATTTGGGAAATTAGGATCTAGATTTATATTGATTTGTTGATTGTTTGGTTTAGCTGTGAATCAATTTAATTGTAATTAATTGGCCAACCTATATTATCTTATTGGTGATAATTTTATGAGTGATTGTCATTGAAAATATGAAAATAATGGAATATTAGGAAAGCACTCTGTAACCACAAACACTCTATAAAAATCTCCCTTGCTTGGTTATTAAGATAGATGATGTCTGGCATTCTAAATGATGTCTAGTATTCTATTTTAATTTTTACAGGAATATGTAGTGAGGCTTGACTCGTTTATGAATATGTTATGGGTCTGAGTAGTTACACATGAACCATTTAATAAGAGTGGTGGTGAGTGTTTGGTTTATTTTAATTCATAATGATAATTGACTGTTGAAGCTCGCCTTATATAATAACTGATTTGTCACCTTGAATACCAGAAGTTATTTGTCATAGTTTTAGGTTAACCAAAGAATTACCAAATTAAGGAAACTCTGAGGTTTAACATCAGATGTTAAATAAACAGTTTGGCTTGAGTAGCATTCATATTTTAATGTATTGTTTGTTCTTTTTCTTTACCCTCAATCCGCTTTAAAATTGGCATATAGCTGTCACTGGTTTCTTAGTGTAGTAGTACCTAATTATTTAACATGATTTAGTGAGCTTTATTTTTTTAGTTGTTTATGGACTTTATTTTATTTATTTATTTGTAGTGCTAAAAATCGAACCCAGTGCCTCACACATGCTAGGCGAGTACTCTACCACTGAGCATTAATTAACCCCAACTCCTCTGTTACTATTTTTAGTGGAATATGCATGTTTGTCATATTTTCCTTCCTTGTTTATAGTTAAAATGCACATTTTTCTGGCATACTAAATTGTTTTGTGCTGGCTGATTTAAAGAGAATAGGTTACAGTTCTGTGAAATTCAAGTGATTAAAGATATTCATTTACTTAGACAGGGTCTTGCTATATTGCCCATGCTAGCCTTGAATTCGAAATTCTTCTCAAGTATTCTTGAGTAGCTGAGATTATAGGCATAAACCACTGCCTGGCTTGATTATGGATACTTCAAGGAGCCAATGCTTTTCTGGGCATAGCTGCTTGAATATTTGTTAGAGAACTAACAGTTACTTTTTAACAGTTTATTTGAACTTGCTGTTTTTTTTTTTTTTTTTTTTACATACTACTAAAGTAAAAACAGTGTTAAGTTTTTTTTTTTAATATCTTTGTTTTATTTATTTATTTTTTATCTGGTGCTGGGGATTGAACCCAGGGCCCCGAATGCGCTAGGTGAGTGCTCTACGGCTGAGCCACAACCCCAGCTCCCAGTTTATTATTCTTTATAGTGGTACCATGACCACGAATTTTACCTAATGAAAGTTTTTTTTAGTTGTAGATGGACACAATATCTTTATTTTACCTATTTATTTATTTTTATGTGGTGCTGGGGATTGAACCCGGTGCCTCAAGCATGCAAGGCAAGTGTTGTACCACAGAGCTACAACCCCAGACCCAGTTAATTCATTTTTGCCCATTTGCTGTGTGATACATGTGATCTTTTTATAGTGTAGTCATTTTTGTTCTTAGCCGAATCCAGAGACCATTTCCTTGTGATTCTACCTTTTTTTTTTTTTTGGTTGTACTGGGGATTGAACCCAGGGCCTTGTGCATGCGAGGCAAGCACTCTCCCAACTGAGCCATATCCCCAGCCCCTGTGATTCTACTATTTGAAAATGTATTCTACATGTTTAATTTTGGCATTGTAATTCAGAGATATAAAAATGGTCAGAAAGTGTCTTAAATGATAGAGTGGTAGATTCTAGCATAGAGCTTGGCATATAGTTGGGCCTCAGGAATCATCTACATAAGTGATGGAGAAAGGAGAAATGTTTTATTAAATGAAGATAGCCTAAACAATTAACTCTTCATTTGAAAATGGTAGAGAATGGGGATATTTAGATCAGTGGATTGGATTATGAAAGGATTATTATTTAGGTTGTGTCTGAGACTTTCAACATCATTGAAAGAGTATAGTCTTCCCTCTCCTACTTTTATTTATTTATTTTTTTCTTAAAATAGGGCCTCCCAGTACCTGAGATTTACCAGCATGCACCACATGTGGCACAGACTAGTTCTTGAGAATCGATCCTCCCCTTCCTTTACCATGCTTGCCCTAGTTACTGTCCATCATTTTTAGTACCTGCTTTCTGTTTCTTCTTTCCCAAAAAAGGTTTAGTATCTTGGTTAATTATTGATTCTGACTATGGTTCATTTTCAGTGATCATTCTTCTTGATATGTAGAAAGAAGCTAAAATTGTCTCAGTGGATGCTACAGATTGAAAATAGCAGAAATATTGGGCTGGAGATGTGGCTCAAGTGGTAGCATGCTCACTTGGTATGCGTGTAGCCTGGGTTCGATCCTCAGCACCACATACAAATAAAGATGTTGTGTCCGCCGAGAACTAAAAATAAATATTAAAAATCTCTCTCTCTCTCAAAAAAAAAAAAAAAAAATAGAAATAGGGTGGTGCCAGATAAATGAATACCAGGTTAAGAATTAGTAGACTCAGCTTCATTGCCAGCAACTAGCTGGTTAGAATGATGCCAAAGAACAAGAGATTTCCAAGGTCACTCCCAAATCTAATCTTTTATGATTCATTCATTATACATCTGTTATATGCATAGAGACATGAGAGATAAATTTCTGGCCTTGAGTGAGACCTAGTGAACAACTAATGTGACAAGTACTATAAAAGTGTGAACTGCTTTCAAACAAACTGAGAGGAAAGAACTAATATAATGATTTTTTAAAAATTGGACCAATTTTATTTCATTTTAGTAAGCAGTGTTTTTGTCACTCCCCCTTTCCCATCCTTCTCTCTTTAAGAACATATCCTTTAATATGAGTTTTTCTTATAGCTTTTATTTTCTGATGATTTTTGGTGTAGGTCAGTTTGTTTGAAAGAATTTTGGTTATGATGAAAAGCATATTGTTATGTAGAAATGTATCATCTCTTCTGTTTCATGTTGCTCTCCTCAGTGAAATCAGAATGCTACATTTTAAAAAGTATTATTTATTTTTATGTGGTGCTAAGGATTGAACCCAGTGCCTCACATATGTTACTGAGTGCTCTGCCACTGATAGATAATTGAAATCATTACCATTACCTTTTTCATTTTTTGCTTTCTGATAGTAGCATTTCAGGATGTTCTTTATGTGAGTTTTTGTTAATTTTCACTGATCCTCACATGTCCTCTAAACATGTATGTTTATATAAAACTACTACTTTTATTTGAGCTTATTGATTAAGGCAGTCCTTGCTGTAATAGAAGCATGACCAAGAGAAGAACTCTGGAGAGGGCATCATGGTAAATACAGAGTATATCCAGTTTTCCTTTTACTGAAATTGTTCTCATTGTGATAATTTCTTTTCCGCATTTAAACTTTAAAATGAGGTTTCAATTCCCTAGTCTTTTTGTTGTTCATGTCACATTTTAACCTGTTATAATGTTTGCTGTAGTAGGTTAAATTTTATGGTCTTTGCTATTACCAGATCCTATGTTTATGCATTAATAAATTTGCTAGTCATTTTAGCCATGTTAGTTTTTATTTTTTCTTTTGCCCCTCTTTGTACTCTCATAAATTAAATTTCTCTCAATATTGAGGTTAGAATATTCTTGGAGTTAAATACTCATTCCACTGTTAGAATGGAGAAAAAAAATCTAAATTCACAAGTGGTTAGAACATAATTTATTTGGTAGTATGCATGTCAACATACAATTTATAATATAGTTTTCTGTGTGTGTGTGTGTGTGTGTGTGTGTGTGTGTGACGCTGAGAATTGAATTTAGGGCCTGTACATGCTAGGTAAGCATTCTACCACCAAGCTACATCCTCAGTGTTGTATTGAAGTGAGTGAATTATCTATTTCTTTGTTCAAAATTGGAATCAGCTATGTAGTTAGAAGAGTTGGCCGTTCTTCATGTTAAGTTAAAGAGTGCCTATCCTTTGTATACAGATAGGAGAAAACTGTTTTGAGACCTCATTATAGTTTATTTTGATGTGATCTCTAAAATTTGTGCTGTTTTGTTAATCTTGATTCGTGCTAGGGGCAGTAATGAGGGTGTATACTAGCCAATGTAGATGCTAGCTGTGGCATATTAATTAATAGAGCATTGATTTGAATGATCTGTGTTAAATCTGATTAATATAAGGAGAAACTTATATTAGAGCATGTTGAACTGGATGCAGTGGTGCATGCCTGTAATGCCAGCGGTTCCAGAGGATCTGAAGTTCAAAGGCAGCTTCAGCAGCTTGGGCCTTGAGAGACCCTGTCTCAAAATAAGAAAGAGTTGGGAATGTGACCCAGTGGTTAAATGCCCCAGAGTTCAGGGATTCAATTCCCCCATGCCAAAAACAAACAAAACCAACCAACCAAAAACCCAAGAGTGTGTTGATGAGAAAACTTAGGGGAAACCCCCCCCCCCCCTTTGCTGGTGATAAAACCCAGGGCCTCACACTTGCTAGGCAACTACTCTACCACTGAGCTACATTGCCAGTCCACAAAATTGTTTTTTTTAAAATTTGTACATTAATTATATTATGTACTATATTATATTATGTACTATAACTATAATGTACATTATAATTGTACATTATAGTTATAGTACATAATAGTGGGATTTCTTGTTACATATTCATATATGTACATGTTATAGAGGTATAACTTGGCCAATATCATGATTCCTTAGTGATTTTCCTTTCTCTTCCTTCCCCCTGAACCCTTTCCTCTACTGATCTCCCTTTGATTTTCATGAGATTCCCCTCCATTTCTTTTCTTTTTCTTCTCTAGCCTCCATACATGAGAGAAAACATGACCCTTAAGCCTCTAAGTTTGGTTTATTTCACTTAACTAAATGTTCTCAAGTTTCATCCATTTTGCTACAAATGCTATAGTTTCATTTTTCTTTATGGCAGAGTAAAACTCCATTGTACATATATACACCACATTTTCTGTATTCATTCATCTATCGATGGACATCTAGCCGAGTTCTATAGTTTGGCTGTTGTGAATTGTGCTACTGTAAATATGGATATTCATGTATCACTATAGTATGATATCTTTATTTTTTTTAAATATTCTTATTAGTTATTGATGGGCCTTTATTTACTTGTTTTATATGTGGTGCTGAGAATTGAACTCAGTGCCTCACACATGCTAGGCAAGGGCTCTACCACTGAGCCACAACCCCAGCCCTAAATTTAATTGTTTAGGATAAATACCAAGGAGTAGTAAAGCTAGGTCATATGGTGATTCCATTCCTAGTCTTTTGAGGCATCTCCATACTGATTTCCATGGTGATTGTATTAATTTACATCCTACTAACAGTGTAAAAAATGTTCCTTTTTTTCCACATCCTCTCCAGCATTTATTATTGTTTGTATTCTTGAAGACTGTCATTCTGAGATGAAATCTCAATGTAGGTTTGATATATACTTCCCTAATTGCTAATGATGTTGAATATTTTTTCATGTAATCATTGTCCATTTGTATTTCTTTTGAGATGTGTCAGTTCAGTTCATTTGCCCATTTATTTTATTTTTTTTGGTGTTAAGTTTTTTATATAAATTCTTTATAATTTCTAGCTATTATCGCTTCTTTATAAATTCTGGCTATTATCGCTTCTTGGCCTTTTGGCTAAGATCATGTGTAGTATCTGTTCTTATCAGTTTAATAAATTCTAGCTATTAAGCCTCAGAAGAGCAGCTAGCAAAGATTTTTCTCTTATTCTGTAGGTTCTCTCTTTACATTCCTACATGTTTCCTTTACTGTGTGGAAGCCTTTTAACTTGATGCCATCCAATTTATTAACTCTTGGCATTATTTCCTGAACCTTAGGGGTCCTGTTGAAAATCATTGCCTGTGCCTGTATTTTCAAGTGTTGGCCTTGTGTTTTCTTTTAGGAATTGCATAGTTTCTGGTCTAATTTCTGTCTTTGATTCATTTCGAGTTGATTTTTGTACAGAGTGAGACATGAGAGTCTAGTCTCATTCTTCTACATATGGGTGATGAGTTTTCCCAGCAGCATTTGTTTAAAAGATTTGTCTTTTCTCCACTGTTATTTTGGCACTTTTGTCAAGGATTATATGACTACTGTGTGGGTTTGTCTCTCTTCTGTTTTGTACTATTGATCTATGTGTCTTTTTTTTTTTATGCCAGTATCATGCAGTTTTTGTTACTATACCCCTGTAGTATAATTTTGAAGTGTGGCACAAATGTTTTTTGATGACACAATTAAAGCTGCTTTCCCAGGCTTTACAGTGTTTTTTTTCTTACATTAAAAAACAAAAGTGTTTTTTTTTCTGGACTGGGGTTATAGCTCAGTGGTTAAAGTGCTTGCCTTAGCATGGGCGAGGCCCTGGGTTTGATTCTTATCACCACATAAAAACAAATAAATAAAGATTAATTAAAAAAAATTCCCCCCCCCAGTACTGGGGATTAAACCCATGGGGCTCTACTACTGAGCTACATCCCTAGCTCTTTTTATTTTTAGACACCGTCTTACTAAGTTGTCCAAGGTGGCCTTGAGCTTGCAATCTTTTTGCCTTAGTCTCCTAAGTCTTTTGAGATTACATGTATGCATTTGTGTTAGATCTTAATCTGTTTTTCAAATTATTTAAATCCAGCAGAGTAGCTCAGTGATAGAACATTTAGTATGCTCAAGGCCCTGGGTTTAATCCCCAGCACTGCAAAGGGGGCGGGGGAAGGGTATATTTAAGTCATTTTAGGTCAATATTACATCATTTGTTTTAACAGGACTCGTAAATACCAAATTCATTTAATTAAAAGAAACTACTTGGCTTAGTAAAGGAAGGTAAATTAGATGAAATATTGCCGTTTAAGAAATCAAAGACAGTGCCGTAAGAAAACAGTAGTAGTTTGTCATAAACTATAAGGCTGAAAGTATTTTGAGCAACTTTTTTTTGTTGTTGTTGGAAGTATATGGAACATTATCTTTAAGCTAAAATAAACCCTTTTTCAATCATTTCCTAGTTTTTATAGTAGAGTCTGCCATTTAGTAATATTTTTCAAATTGCCCATCCATTTGATTTTCTAGAATGAGATGCATTTTTATAGAATTTACAATGTTTTCTTTTTCTTTTTTTTTTGGGTTATAAAACCCAGTTATTTAATTGAAGCTATAAAAAGAGGCAGTATAATTGATAATTGGAAGAGTATTTAGAATGTTCCAAAAGATTTAAAATAGTAGCAGGATTTGTATTTCTTAATTTAAGCTAAGGGGTTCCTTAGAAAAATATAATAGGTATCTGGTTAATAGTGATCCCAGTTAAGAAGTTCCTGGGGCTGGGGATGTGGCTCAAGCGGTAGCGCGCTCGCCTGGCATGCGTGCGGCCCGGGTTCGATCCTCCACACCACATACAAAGATGTTATGTCCGCCGAAAACTGAAAAATAAATATTAAAAAAAAAAAGAAGTTCCTGAATCTTTGTCTTTGTTCCTCACATCACTGGAGCTGCTTTCATTGGGCATTATAAAAGAGAACCCTTTGGGAAGCTTTAGAGGCTTGGGTGGTTAGATGAATGCATTAAAAAAGTTTTTCTGGACTTTTTATTTTAATTTTTGTGTGTGGGGTGTGTATGTGTGTGGGGTTCTGGGAATCAAACCATGCTAGGTGCTCCACCACTGAGTCCACCTATAGGCATCTTCATGGTAGATTACAATTTTTAAATATTTGTATTGGGGATTGGTTGGGAAATCCAGTAGATTATATGAGGCTAGGTAATGGAAGTCCTTAGAACTCACTGGTGGTTGTCAGTGATTTGTTTGTTTTCTTGCCTATTTTCAACTCTCAGTACTAGGTATGGTTATTCTCCTAAGACCTCTAGATGAATACAAGGCCTATAATTCATTAAATTCCAAGTTTTCAGTTCTGGGAATATTTCAATAAAATTGACACGGTACATTAAGATAGAGTGTAAATCCTAATCTTAGAAAGCTTATATATCCTTTATTATCATTAAGAATGAAAATGCGGGGCTGGAGTTGTGGTTCAGTAGTAGAGTGCTCGCCTAGCATGCTTGAGGCACTGGGTTCAATCCTCAGCATCACATAAAAGTAAAATAAATAAAGTCATTGTGACCATCTACAACTGAAGAAAAATATTTTTAAAAAGGGAATGAAAATACAGATTCCTCTATAAATAGGACACTGGGATAATGTATTTTATTTGTAGAAGCAATTGTATAAATAGGACATTGGACAAATGTCCTGTTTTCATCTGGGATGAAGGGACAAAGTGGCTTAGGTGCTTGATAGTTTAGGGGGGAGGTTTTGATTGACAAGATTTTGAAAAGAAGTGGTGCAGTTAAAGCAAGAAGAGGGTAATTCTTATCTACCGCTTAATTTGTATCATTTGAAAATCATAAGGAACAAATGATAACAAGATGATAATATTTAAATTCTATCATTCTTTTTTTTCCTTAGGCAAATTAAATTCCATCATTCTTAATTTATTAGATGGATTATTCTTATGAGGAGAAACTTCTCATCTATAATTTGGTTATTTTGTGATATTGTTCATATAAATAAATCAGGACAGATACTTATTTCTTTTTGTTTACTAGTTTTTAACCCAATAATCTGGTTTACTAGCATCCTGAAATTGATTTTTTTAAAAATGAATTCTTAATTTGAATATATTAGATATGCTTAATTCCATTGCAGGTATGCATGCTCAGTTTTTTCTCATCTTTGGCCAGTTAGAACCTCTTCAGGTATACTTCTGAGTCCTGATTTTTTTTTTTGTAGTTTATTTGATTTCTTGCATAGCAAGGTGAACATATCTTATCTTGAATTCTTGGTACGTGAAGCCCCAATTTCTTTTGTTTGGGGGTGAGGGGAGCACTAGGGATTGAACCCCAGGTGCTTAATATCTGAGCCACATCCCCAGCCCTTTTAATTTTTTATTTTGAGACAGGGTCTTGCTGAGATGTTTGTGGCCTCACTAAGTTGCTGAGGCTGGCTTAGAACTTGTGATCCTCCTGCCTCAAGCCTCCTGAGCTGCTAGGATTACAGACAGCATCGTGTCCCTCTCGCCCTGATTTCTTTGAATAGGAAATTGGTTTTCATTACCATTATCTGAATTCATTTGCTACTGAGGTTGGTCCTTGTTTCTAGGCTTTTTTTTTTGGGGTGGTGGTGGTGGTGGTATGGGGATTGAACCCAGGGGAACCTAACCACTGAGCCACATCCCCAGCTCTTTTTTGATTTTTATTTAGAGACAGGGTCTCAGTGAATTGCTTAGGGCCTTGTTAAGGCTGAGACTAGCTTTGAACTCTCAATCCTTCTGCCTCAGCCTCTGCAGCCACTAGGTTCAGGTGTGCACCACCATCCCCTGCTTGTTTCTAAGCTTTTTAAAATAGGTAGTGCTAGGAAATAATGTTCATTTAAGATGAAAAAATGAATTATGAGTTCATACTGATAAATACAGTTGAAATTCATTTTAAAAGACTACAGGATTTTTTTTTACTTAACCTTTTCTGTCTTAAAACTTTCTTACTTCTCTTAAATAAAATTCGGATTCTCAAGGACATTAACATTTACTTTATTCCACAATACTACTTTATCCCACAATGACACCAGAATGTTTATAATTACTGTTTACCACTAACAATGTGATTAGTGAAAACAAGAAAAATGAGGATCCAATGATTGAATCATTGTTATCTGTTGTAAAGTTATTTGAAATAATTTATCTCTGGATGTTTATTTTATACCTTCATATTTGATATAAAATTAGTGGTTTATTTCATTGTTTTTGATTTTTAGATTTTCTTTAATAGTTGAGATACATAAATACATAAAACATGGGCTGGAGTTGTGGCTCAGTGGCAGAGTGCTTGCATAGCACATGCGAGGTGCTGGGTTCCATCTTCAGCACCACATAAAAATAAATAAATAAAGGTATTGTGTTCAACTATAACTAAAAAAAAATTTAAAAAATTACATAAAACATGGCTTGAAAGTAAAAACTACAAAAATAGGTTTAACTCAAGCTGTATATTTTGTCCATATTCATTTTACTTTGTTCTGTCTTCCTTTCCCAACAAAAACAAAAAGCCTGTGGTTTATCCTTCTATTTGCGTGCGTGTGTGTGTGTGTGTATGCGTGTGTGCATGCACACACCCACCCACAGAATCATGCTAAATTAATGATGTTTTTGTCTATGGACCACATATATAATGGTTGTCCCATAAGATTATAATGTAGCTGAAAAACTCCTAATGTTTACATATGTTTTGTGTAAACTAAACTGTGCTGCCTGTCGTACAAAAATATAGGGCATAAAATTATATGTAGTACAGAATACATGATAATAACAAATGACTTTTACTGGCTTATATATCTGTAGCATACTATGTTTTTAATCATCATTTTAGTATATGCATCATTAAAAAAAGAAGGTTGCTGTAAAACAGTATGCTGTTACATTGGCAGCAGCCTTATGTTTATTCTTTTATATATATTTTCTTTTAGTTGTAGATGGAAATAATACCTTTATTTTATTTGTTTTTATTTTTATGTGGTGCCAGATATTGAACCCCTGCCTCACACATGCTAGGCAAGTGCTCTACCACTGAGCCACAGCACCCCCCGCACCCTGCCCCCTCATATTTATTGTGTTTACTATGACTCTTGCTTGCATCAAGAAGCCATGCTGAGTTCTTGGCCTGTACCATCTAGATTTGTGTGACTGTACTGTCTTCTGATATTTGCACAATGATGAAATTACCTAATGATTTATTTCTCAAAATATATCCTTATCATTAAGGGATACATGATTGTATATGCATGTAGGTGGGAAAAGTGTGTATGTGTATTATATTTATTATTTATCCCTTTTGTCCTTCCTTGACCTAGATTAAGTCAAGGCTACTCTGTAGGGGATTCCTTGACATTGGGTAGAAGGTTGGATTCCATTAACCATTGGTGCCTTAAGCTTTTTATTTTATTTTAGAGTTATACATCCATTATCACAAATCAGATTTTAGAATATTTTCATCATCCCCCAAATTCCACTGTGCTTCTTTGTTTTCATTTCTCTTCTGATAGGTTACTAGGAGTAGAATTGTTAAGTTGTATGGTAAATTTGTTTAACTTCTAAAATTTTCCAGTGTGATTCTACCATTTTACATTGCACCATTAATACACAGATTTCTCCACACTTTATTTATTTTTTGTAGTTGGACACAATACCTTTATTTCACTTATTTATTTTCATGTGGTGCTGAGGATCGAACCCAGAGTCTCACATGTGCGAGGCGAGCGCTCTACCTCTGAGCCACAACTCCAGCCTCTCCACATTTTAATCAACTCTTTGTGTTGCCCTTTGGAATTTAGCGGTTCTAATGGGTATGTAGAAGTATCTTATAGATTATTTATTTATTTATTTATTTATTTATTTTGATCGAACCCACAGGCACTTAATCACTAAGCCACATACCCAGCCCTACCCACCTTTTTTGCATATTATTTTAGAGACAATCTCACTGAGTTGCTTGAACTCACGATCTTCCTGCCTCAACCTCCTAAGCACAGGGGTTACAGGTGTGCACTGCCATACCCATCTCTGTTACCACACTTCTTGATTAACGTGCCTTTATAGTAAAATTTGGAATCTGGTAGTATAAGTTCTCCAATTTTGGTTTTCAGAGTTCTTTGGCTATCTTAAGGTCCCTTTTGATATCATGTGACTCTTAGAATCAGCTTCTCCCTTGTCTTAGGGGGGAAAAAGCACCCTGAGATCTTGAATTTGCAGATTGACTTGGGGAAGATTGCAATTTTGACAATATTGAGAATATAGTTGTCTCTAGATTTTTTTTAACTAATTTCTTTCATCAGTGTTCTGTGATTATGAATGTGGAATTCTTGTGCGTTGTTTGTGCTGTGACCTTGCTAAACTCATTTATTGCATTTATTGGTTCAAATAGTTTTTATGTATAAATTTTTTGTTTTGATTCTCTTTATATAGGATCCTGTAATCAGTTACTAAGACAGTTTCAAGTCTTTTCCAACTGGATTCCTTGGGTTTTTTTTTTTTTTTTTTTGACCCTTACTGCACTAATGAGAATCTTGAGTATAATTTTAAATAGACGTGGCAAAAGCAGGCACTCTTTCCTTGTTCCTGATCTTTGGGAGTGCAGAATAATTTATATTTCACCTTTTAAAGTATGATGATGGCTGTAGGTTAAAGAATTCTAGTTTAAAGTCTTTAAAACTATGGATGGCTATTGGATTATTTATTGCTTGATTCTATTTACTGTTTTATTATGGGTTTTTGTGTCTACCTTCATGAGGGATTTTTGTGTTTTCTCATGTGGATTTCAGTAGTTAACTAGCTTAAAGAATAAGTTGGGAAGTGTTTTCTCCCATTTATTTAAAGTTAAAAAATAAATTTATTAGAATTTACCAGTGAGGGCAGTTAGTCCTAGAGTTTTGTTTTAAGGTATATTTTAAGATACGATTCCTTTCTTATTCTTTTTAGTTTTGGTTGTTATTATTTTGCACCTGTGTGTGGAGCGGTTGCTGTATTGGGGATTGAACCAAGGTGCACTCTGCCATTGAATTATATCCCCAGCGGTTTTTAGTTTGAGATAGGGTCTTATTGGGTTTCCCAGGCTGGCCTCAAACTTGGAATCCTCCTGTGTCAGCCTCTGTTAAATTGCTATTTCAATTTCTTCAGAAAGGTTTATTCAGGTTTGAAATTTTTAAGTGAGTCATCTGGGCTTGGTGGTGCATGCCTGCTATCCCAACAAATTGGGAGGCTGAGGCAGGAGGATCACAAGTTTGAGGCCAGTACCAACAATTTAGTAAGACTCTGTCTTCAAATAAAAAATGATTTTCTTAATTTTTAAAATTTCTATAGGGTCCTAGTAATTATTCCCTACTCTCCTTCCTGGTTTTGGTACTTTGTACCTCCTCTTTCATTTTCAGCCTTTTTTTTTTCCTTAATTTTTAAGCCTTTTTAAAAAATATATATTTATTTTTTGGTTGGACACAATATCTTTATTTATTTATTTTTATGTGGTGCTGAGGATCGAACCCAGGGCCTCGCATGTGCTATGCGAGTACTCTACCGCTGAGCCACAACCCCAGCCCAGCCTTTTTTTTATTTTTTGAGGCAGTCTCGCTAAGTTGCCCAGGCTAACCTCAAACCTGGGATCCTCCTGCCTCAGCTTGCTGAGTTGGTTACAGGGATGTGCACCAAGCCCAGCTTGATTTGTAATTTTTGTTGTGGTCAGAACATTGTTTGTATGATTCATGAGAAAAGAGGTTTTGGATTAACTGTGAATCATTTGTCTAAATAGGGAACCAAGGAACAGTTGCTGCTTTGGGGAGTAAGGATGGAAACAGGGATTGGAATTTAGTTGGTTTATAATGTATGGGACACTTATAATTTGAGAGTTGTCCCAAGTGTCACTTTTAAACTATATTGTTTAAAATATAGTTTAAAATATATTGTTGTACTTAGAATATTTGTGGTTTATGGATGGGCGTGGAGGTGCACACCTATAATCTCAAGGTTTGGGAGGCTGAGACAGGAGGATGTGAGTTCAAAGCTAGCCTCAGCCACAGTGAGGTGCTAAGCAACTCAGTGAGACCCTGTCTCTAAATAAAATACAATATAGGGTTGGGGATGTGGTTCATTGGTTGAGTGTCCTGCCCTGAGTTCAATCCCCAGTACACCCCCCAAAAATAATATTTATGATTTATGACCATGGTCATTTTATTTTGAATTCTTCTATAAGAATTGGAGTCCACTATTATGCTCTGTTTACTTTTTTCCTTTAGCAAGTTTAAATATAATTTTTTCTCCATTTTGTTCTTTGTAGAAGATTTAGTTGAATAGTACTCTTTAACTACATTTTGATTTTCTCTTTTCATTACATTTATGAAGTATGTATAATAAAAGCTGGTTGAAGGGCTGGTGTTGTGGCTCAGCGGTAGAGCACTTGCCTAGCAGTGTGAGGTGCTGGGTTCGATTCTCAGCACCATATAAAAGTAAATAAATAAAGGTATTGTTTCCGTCTACAACTAAAAAAATATTAAAAAGAAGTAAAGTATCTGGGGCTGGGGCTCAGCGGTAGCAGTAGTGCAGTTGCCTGGCATGTGTGAGGCACTGGGTTCAGTTCTCAGCACCATATATAAATAAAGGTCTATCAACAACTAAAAAATAAAACTAAAAAATTAAAAAAAAAAGAAAGTATCTAACTCTAAAAAAAAAAGCTGGTTAAAATAATATATTTTCTTTTGTGAAAATGTCTTTGTACTAATTGGTTAATGTTCTCAAGACATTTTAAAAATGCAGGGACAAAATCTTTCTTGTTCATCTTTTCCCCATTGTCCAATATAAAATAATCATGATTTTGTTTAATATTTGATATTGCATTAGGTTGAGATTCCAGGGATTTTTAAAAAAAATATTTTTAGGTGTAGATGGACACAGTAACTTCCATTGATTGATTGATTGATTGATGGTGCCCAGTGTCTCACATGTGCTAGGCAAGTGCTCTGCCGCTGAGCCACAACCCCCAGCCTGAATTTCCAAGGATTTTAAGCATAGTTTATGTTTTTGGTAATTCATTCCCCCGCCTTTTTTAAAAATTGTAGGTGGACACAATGCCTTTATTTTTTTTTATTTTAATGTAGTGCTGAGGATCAAACCCATTGCCTCACCCGTGCTAGATGAGCACTCTACCACTGAGCCACAACCCCAGCCCCTCAGTTCTAACTTATTAATAGCTTTTAGAGAGAAGAAGAGAATCAGGAAAGATCATATTTTGAGATAAAGGAATATATCATGGAAATGAAGTGAACTATTGAGTATTTTTCCATTTCTTTTCAAATATATTTTTGTTGTCTGTTGAGTTTAACTCATCTAGATTAATGTCTTGTTAACTTCAGTATGTGAAACTATGGATTTATTTTACTAAAATTTTTGCTTTCCTCCCTTAGGACATTTGCTGCAAGATCCTATTGCACCCACCAACTCCACCTGCCAACACTATGTCTGCAAAACTTGTAAAGGCAAGAAAATGATGATGAAACCTTCATGTAGCTGGTGCAAAGACTATGAGCAGTTTGAGGAAAACAAGCAGTTAAGCATCTTAGTGAACTGCTACAAAAAACTATGTGAATATATAACACAGACTACGTTGGCACGGGATATAATAGAAGCAGTCGACTGTTCTTCTGATATTTTGGCTTTGCTTAATGATGGATCATTGTTTTGTGAGGAGACAGAAAAACCCTCAGATTCATCCTTTACTTTGTGTTTGACACATTCCCCTTTACCTTCAACCTCAGAACCCACAACTGATCCTCAAGCTAGTTTATCTCCAATGTCTGAAGGCACCCTCAGCATTGCTATTGGCAGTTCTGTTATCAATGGTTTGCCTACTTATAATGGGCTTTCAATAGATAGATTTGGTATAAATATTCCTTCACCTGAACATTCAAATACGATTGATGTATGTAATACTGTTGACATAAAAACTGAGGATCTATCTGACAGCCTACCACCTGTCTGTGACGCGGTAGCCACTGATTTATGCTCCACAGGCATTGATATCTGCAGTTTCAGTGAAGATATTAAACCTGGTGACTCTCTCTTACTGAGTGTTGAGGAAGTACTCCGCAGCTTAGAAACTGTTTCAAATACAGATGTTTGTTGTCCTAATTTGCAGCCGAACTTGGAAGCCACTGTATCCAATGGACCTTTTTTGCAGCTTTCTTCCCAGTCTCTTAGCCATAATGTTTTTATGTCCACCAGTCCTGCACTTCATGGGTTATCATGTACAGCAGCAACTCCGAAGGTAGCAAAATTGAATAGAAAACGATCTAGATCAGAAAGCGACAGTGAGAAAGTTCAGCCACTTCCAATTTCTACCATCATCCGAGGCCCAACACTGGGGGCATCTGCTCCTGTTACGGTGAAACGGGAGAACAAAATTTCTCTTCAACCTATAGCAACTGTTCCCAATGGAGGCACGACACCCAAAATCAGTAAGACTGTACTTTTATCTACTAAAAGCATGAAAAAGAGTCATGAACATGGATCCAAGAAATCTCACTCTAAAACCAAGCCAGGTATTCTAAAAAAAGACAAAGCAGTAAAGGAAAAGATTCCTAGTCATCATTTTATGCCGGGAAGCCCTACCAAGACGGTGTACAAAAAGCCCCAGGAAAAGAAAGGGTGTAAATGTGGGCGTGCTACTCAAAATCCAAGTGTTCTTACATGCCGCGGCCAACGCTGCCCTTGCTACTCTAACCGCAAAGCCTGCTTAGATTGTATTTGTCGTGGCTGCCAAAACTCCTATATGGCCAACGGGGAGAAGAAGCTGGAGGCATTTGCTGTGCCAGAAAAGGCCTTGGAGCAGACCAGGCTCACTTTGGGCATTAATGTAACTAGCATTGCAGTACGTAACGCTAGTACCAGCACCAGTGTAATTAATGTCACAGGGTCCCCAGTAACAACGTTTTTAGCTGCCAGTACACACGATGATAAAAGTTTGGATGAAGCTATAGACATGAGATTCGACTGTTAAATCAGTGGGTCTTTAAACCTACCTCTGGTAGGGAAATAGCTACAGTTTTACGGCAGCTATGGTTCTGTTGGTATAACTTGCCGGAGCTCCTGCATATAGATCACTTGTATCAAGTGTTTTCATTGCTAAGTTATATGTGTTAGTGTCGGGGAAATAGTTTGCAGATAATGGAGGAGTAACCCTACAACTATATGTCCTTAGTTCTTACAGAACCTCATAGTTTGAGAACAAATGCTGATGCAACTGATTTATACAAAATGAACTTTGGCAAGGAAAATAACATTAACCTCATTGTTTATGGTCATGCTTTGTGCATAATCAAAGTTTATGATTAAGTGTAAGGAAGTGGTATCTAGTCAGTTCATAAAGATTGTGCTAATTTTTTTGTGGAAATGTAGCCATTAGTTTATTCAGGAGACTCAGTGCTGCCTTCAGATGCCCCATTGTTTCTCCTGTTGTAAAGCTGATGTGTCCAGCTCATCCTTTGTGCTGACATCGTACCATTTCTGATCATGAAAATTGGCTACTGGTGTATGTAGCAGTTCTTAAATCAGCAGTATTATGAAAGAAAATTTGCCCCTCATTAGAATGTTTAAGAAAACTGTCTTTTAAAAAAGTGAACAAATTCAGTCAGACTGCAAATGTTTAGCTGTTTATACTCCAAAACTATGAGTTGAGCCTCCTTTATAGTAAAGACTGACTCATTTCTAGGAAAAAAATTCTAACTCCTACCTTCACTTTGTGCAATGTTCCAATTGGATAAATGAAGAGCAGTTTTATTTTGAAGGAGGTAATTGAATTTAGACTATATATAGTATAAGACAGAATTTTTAAAAAATTATAAAGATTTTTATTTTGAAATTGGGATTTGTTTAAAATAATTTTGGAATAATGCCCCCAAACTTAATCCAGATTCATGCATTATACTTATTGCCATTGGCTGCTGTTTTGATTTCTCTTTCCTCTGTTTATTTGCCACAGACTTTATTTTGAATATGCTCCTATTTTTTTTAGGGTGCTATTCATTAATAAGGCTTCTCTATTGAGGCCTACTAAAAATGCCTTTTTATGAAGCCTGTGCATTTAGGTAGGTTTGAAGCTAGGAGGATTTCCTTTAGAATGCTCTTTTGCATGTAAAGCACAAACTGTGTTTCAGTTTAAATGTACTTCTTCCCTCTAATTTTTACTGGGAAGATAAACATTCTGTTGAAGGGAAATCTAGTCAGTTGCTTGAAAGAGCACAGTCCAAGAAAAACAAGGACTGACTAGGTGTAAAGAAATAACCTTATGATTTTAAAGAAGAATTGCTGCTTTGACAGTGCTTATTTAAAGAAAAATACTGCTGGAAAAGTTCCAATTTCTACTGCGTTCACCATCTCTAGTGAGATCTGACATATGTTGAAGTTGTTTTGATTTGGCACACAGCATGTTCAATGATGGTTACTCGCCTAGTACAAGATATGGAGAAGAAACCTTTGGACACAGAGCAGATGACACCTCCTTCTGTTTTGTAGTGTATCCTGGTGTCATTTTCTGTGAATGTGGTCAGGTAGAATTGTTTCTGTTGTTGTTGGGCTTTTTTTTTTTTTTTTCGGTCTCTTTTTGGTGGGGTGGGGGTGGGCTAAAGCCATAGGAAGAAAAATGTGATGTATGTGTCCAGTATGTACTATTTTGTTTTTGTTTTGCAAGAAGAGTTGAACTATTTTTGATAACAAGAGTAAATGGTGGAAAATGCTTCTTAGTTGTCTTGTCTTTATTTGCTTTCCAAGTTTTGGAATTTTATTTAATTCCTTTAAGTGTTAGCAGTGTTTATGAAACATGTATTTACCTAAAGTTTGTAACAGTTTTGTGTTGAACCCAGATACCCCGCTATATAAACTTGTAAATCTGTTCTTTATTCACTAATGATCACTGCAAAAATGACTAGAAATGATATTGTACAACACATGGATGAGTAGGATATATTTTGCAAATCTCTCAAACTTTCCTAATATTATGATCTTAAAATTCTTGAAGTACTTTATTCCTTCCCAACTTTGATAATATTAATTTTGTGTTTTTTGATGCATGGGAGGTTGGCAATATAGACAAAGTGGAAATCATTAGTATGTGAGGACCTTGATTGTTATGTAATATTGCCAATGATGAATTCAGGTTGTTTTTAGCACAAGTTTTCTCTTTTTTATGCTGGTATTCTCACTGCCACATTTTTGGAAACCTGTATTACACCTTAAATCTATCAATAAATGATAGTTTTCTAATTCTATGTTGTAGAATACTGAGGAATTTGGGATAGCATGCTCTGAATGGTCTGTTAATTTGGGGAAGTGTAAATAATTACAGTGCCTTGGTTTTATTTATTTCTTTATACTACAAGTATTTAGGAATGCTGACCAATGACTAGGGAATTACTAAAGTAACTGGATTTACTTCATCAGGATATGAAACTACAAGAAAAAGAACAGCATTTAATATGGCATGTCTTCAATGTTATAGCTGGACAGAATGCCATTATTTTAGTTATTTTTATGTGGTGCTAAGGATTGAACCCAGTGCCTCAACACATGCTAGGCAAGCACTCTGTCACTGAGCTACAGTCCCAGCCCTTCAATGTTCTTTTGAGTCCTTAAATAATAGTTTTAGAGCTGACAGTTTATCTTTTTGGTTAGCCTTCATTAAATGTACATTTCTATGCAGAGGTGCAGTTTGGTTCTAAGATAGAGAATTCCTTTTATTTCATTGTGTCCTTTGTTTTTCTAAAATGATTCAATGGCAACAAGAAAAGTAAAAGTTTTACCATAGATGAGAAAACTGTCCTTTTTCATACCATCGGTAACAAGTGCTTTAGAAAATAGTAAATTCCAAAGTTTAGTGTCTGGATCTAACACATTTCTGCTTATATATATTTATATAAATTTATATATTTTCCCTTAAAAAATTATACATGATAGGTAAGGCTTGAAGTCCTGATTCCTCTGAAACCCCCTCACTCCCAAACCCCGATTCCTGTCCCCAAAGGAAAGCACTTCTCAGGTTGAGATATCCTTCTACACCTTTGTTCATAGTGTTCCCAGGGATTCAAAGAGTTACTTTCAAAAACTGAGGCTTGTTTACAGCATTACTTTTTCACACATAAATGAGTTGTGTAAGTGAGCAAAACCAGAAATTGATTATCTTAGTGAAACATGATTCATATTTGATAACTTTATTTAGCTTTGTGAAAAGGGAAAAACAAAAGACATGCAGCCTTCTCCACTCAACACACCTTAACATTTTCAAAAGCTGAGCAAATGATCAGTCTAGAGTTTTATAAACATTCTGAATGGTACACAGTGACAAGCAAGATGCAGAAAAATACACAAAACTTTATTAGTTTGATTACCTTGGCAATTATGCTATAAACTCATTAAATAGCTTTAAGGTAATGATAACTCTCAACCTAATATTTTGTCAAGGGACCTGGGATATTGTAATGACTTGAAATTTCCAGTTTAGCATTAATGATTATATTTAGCATGATCTTTACAAGAAAGTCAGTTATGTTTTATCCTAGTTCCCCAGAATTCACATTCCTTGAATTCAGCTCTAAGAAAGGAGTACAATGAAATACATGCATATAATTCTTAAAGAAAATGTGATAATTTGAAGAACCCAAATTAAACTATCCTATATTGGGATGGTGTTGCTAGTAGTACATTTTCATTCTGAAAATTTCTTTTGGGATAATAGACTTTTAAAACCAAATACTGACCCAAGCAAAAGCTAGAGAACTTGAGTAACAAAAAACAAGATAAAAAAAAGTGAAGTCAAATAGTTTGAAAAATATATATTAATTTTTGTTTTTTGGTACCAAGGATTGAACCCAGGGGTGTTTAACCACTAAGCTACATCCTCAGTCCTTTTTATTTTTTATTTTGAGATATGGTCTTGCTAAGTTGCTTAGGGTCTCACTAAGTTGCTGAAGCTGGCCTTGAATTTGTGATCCTTCTGCCTCAGCCTCCCATGCTGCTGGGATTACAGGTTAGTGCCACCATGCCTGGAGGGAAAAAACATACTGTACAATTGAATTTAGTTATACTTTTTGGTGAGGGTCAGAAAGTTTAGGTCATTATGGACAACAAACCTGTAAACTATGTTTAGTTTCCTAAAATATTACTTCCTTCCTTTTATACTTTTATCTGAAATTTAAAAAGTTTTCTTTTCCTGGTAAATGATGAATGAGATTGCTGGTAAATTTCATGTATCATAAATTATCATGTGTTTGGGATATTGTATGCGGTGTTTCCTAAAATTTCACTCATTTTTAAAACTATTAGCTGTAATAGTTATTTCTTTAGCTGTTTAATGGAAGATCAGTTCTAATCATGAATAAAATAACAAGAAACTGGGAGGACCTTTTGACAGGCAATATTGCTGTCTTACAGTATTAGTTGGTATGCACTTCCTAAGTTCTCTTGTCTCTGCTTTTTGCTTGCCATAACCCAAGGTTTTATTTCAGTCCTTAGCTTTTATACCAGCAAGGGGAACCAAGGTGGAATTGAAAGGGAAGCTACTCCAACACTTTAAATGCTGGCTAAAAGAAAAAAAGTCTAGGGAAACTTGATGAACAGAAATATTAAAAAAGATGCTTGGGTGGGGCTTCTTTTACTTCTATCAGAAATACCCATCCTTTTAAGTAATTCTTTTCAATTTTTATCCTTCCTCCCATCCCCCTCCATACTGTAGGATTTGGCTGCACTGTGGCCAGCTGAAAAATGTAGGATTCTGAAATGAACACATCGATCACTATGGTAAATAACAGCTTTCTTTCATGGGTGCCATCACTGTTTTTCCATTTCTGTGAGGAATACTGAGGTGGATGAAAGCTGGTGAACAGTTTCAACACTGAAGTAAGGAATAATGTTTAAGGTTTTGCTTTTGGCCTCATTTAATACTCATTGCAGAAAGGAATACAGTAAGAACATTTATTTTATACAGTGCATCATCCCATTTTAAGTCTTTGATTAGCTCTTCTGTTAGAGTGAAGATAGGGCATCAATTAATTTGGAGATTAATATTATCATTTAATAGTTCTCTACAACTGTTAGATAAAAGGACCTTATTTTTTCAAGTATGAGTCATGAGTCAAATTCTGCACTTATCTTCATATTTTTTTCTTGATATTTTATGTAAAATCCACAGTCAGGATGGGGAGGTTGCCAGAGCTTGGAAGGCCCAGTGGTTACAATACCTGAGGATGTAAAGTGACTAGCAGTTTGGCAGGTTATTGGGAAATTAACATTGAACCAGGTTAGTTCAAGATCTTTGAACTCCAGTACACAAGATTGAGTCTTTGAGATGTTTTGGCAGTGCTTTTTATTACTAGGGCTAAGTCAATTCTGGAGGCCCTTAATACTTGAAATTCAAGTTCCAGAATTAATTTTTGACTCAAGTTTTCTGCAAGTGTTTCTTGTAGGCTCCATAGGAGCCCTTAAGGGCCTCAGGGATGCTGGCCAACACTGAGGCAACTTCTGCTGCTGTGCAGAGACTAATTGCTTGGCACTGTCCCAAGAGATCCTTGGTACATTCAGGGGTGTAGGTGCTGATTTGCAGACTTCGGAAGGTGATGGATGGCAGTCACATCCTTATGTTCACTTCCAAGGAAAATTCTGCAAGAGGTTTCAGGCAAACTGGAGGAGTTGCCTAAGTTGAGGGTGTATCTATACCCACTGCTTAAAAGCATTTTAAAGTTCCCAGTGCAGATACACTCTTGGGAGAAATCAAAGCCTTTAAAAAGCAGTATGCAAACTAGGGCATCTCTTCACAAGAAAAGAGTATTTAAAATATCTTCCTTTTATGTAGACATTGGCAGCTACTCTTCATCCACTGACTGAAGCTTTCCATGTTTCTCTGAAAGGCTTGAATTTATTTTATTGCCTTTGTTTCCAAATTCAGAGGGAGAGGCAGGTTCATCTGTTTCATAATCTTCAAAGGAGCTGAAAGAAAAAAGCAAAATTAAGTTGCTGAGTTTTGAAAAATATTCTAATGTTTGTGTAGAAGTCAATATATAAAGTAGAAGGAGAAATAGCCTGAAGAAGTACCCTCAGTTGCTAAATGGCGGCTGTAAACAACTGTGCTGTTCCAGAGATAACACTCTTAAGAGCAGAGACATTGTTCCTGTTCCTTAAAACTTAAGTCTCTGTTAGAATTCATAGAAAATGTACTATATGAATGAGGCTTTCCTTACAGGCCTTGGTGGAAAAAAGCATTATGGATGGTGCCCATAGGTAAGGAATGTTAGGAGCTTTACATGAATGTTTTACTCAAGTGGTTTCCACCCAGACTTACACTTTCTCAACTCTTAGGCTGCTTTATAGTTTTCCTCCATAGCTTCCAATAAACACATTCAGATGTGCAAGTGTGTGCACAGAGCATGCTAAAGCCCATTCATGGATTTCCTTCCATTTTATTTTGCAGGACTCCACAGCACAGTTAGATGTTATTGCTGGAAAATTAACCTCTGCTCTCTTCATGTCTTCCATGCTGTCCCTGATATTTGCTTTAGGCAAAGATGACAAAATATCTTGTTGGATGATGGCTGCCTGAAGTATTGAATTGATAAATATTCTGAGGCTTCATCTGAACCCAGAAGCATACGTACACATGGTCATTTACTTAAGTTTCTTTGTATTTGACATCACTGGCTTAGCCTTGTTACTTTTTGGAGGGACCTTCCACAACGTTTGAGCAGAAATTTCTGGATGTACAGTTAATAAAAAAGGTACCAAGGCCAACTAGTGATTTTTTTGGCGGGGGAGGGGGGGAGTGCTCGGGATCAAATCCAGGAAGACCTCATGTATGCTAGGCAAGTACTCTACCATTGAACTACATCCTTCTCTCTGGCCCCACCCTTTTTGAAGTGGGGTCTCACTATGTTGCTCAGCCTGGCCTTGAACTACTTTGGCTCAAGTAATCCTCCCCTGTCTTCAGGGTTGCTGGGACAACAAGCACCTACCATTGTGCCTGGCTCCTTTGAATAGAGATTAGAGGAGGTTAAAACTTTAAAAAGCCTACCTGGTGTTTGGGAAATTGTTCCCTATGAATACCACCTTATGATACTATCAGAAATGAATAATCATTTTGCAACAATACTCCCAATTCCTCGTTTGTTTCCACTCCTATGTCCCTTTATCTTTGAGGCCTTAATGGAAGTAGATATGTTAGATGAGGCAGTTAGGAGGGTAAACTGCTCTAATAGGAGTTAGTTAAGTGGTGGGTGACAGAGCCTTCATTTTTGGGAACAAAATTCTCAAAAAGTTTAGTCGTAGGATGTAACACCATTTTCTGTCAGAAGGGAAAAACATTTTCTAACCCTTGGTGCATGAACATGATTCTGTAAGTTGTCAGTTTCAACGCAGGTCTGAGAATAAGAGTTTTCAGAGTTGTCTGAAGTGAGACTCATTCAATAAATATTTGAACTCCTGTTGCTAAGCATGAGCCAAATGCTAAAAATACAATGGGGGAAATAGTGAACCAGCGCTGCTTCACAGCACTTGGAGTCTAGTGGAGGCAAATAGAAGACTGCTAGTGATTTAGCTCTAGAGCATGGGTTTTGGACTCAGGACTCTACAATCTGTTCCAATCTGAATTTGCTCCATGTAACTGAGTATATTACCCCCTCTACATCAGTTTTCTCAACTATTGAGTTCCTATTCCTCAGAATGCAGTGCAGATTAGGACGTGATAAACTTGACAAATGTTACCTACAATTTTTGTGATGAAGTATTGAAGCTTTTCAAAGCATGGCAGTGAGACCTAATCCTCTTTAAGGGGCAGGATTACAAATTTTTGTCTTATTTTGAGTAAAATTTACAAAAACCAGGTGCCAATGTGCATGCCTGTAATCCCAGCTACTTGGGGTGGGGGCAGGGGGTGCTGAAACAAGAGAATTGCAAATTCAAGGCCAGTCTGGGCAACTCAGTGAAACCCTGTCTCAAATAATAAAATAGGTCTTGGAATACAGCTCAGTGGTAGAGCACCCCTGTTCAATCACCAGTACTGGGAGTTCATCCATTGACTGTCCTTGAAATTCTCAACTGGGGTGATTTTGCTCCCAGGTGTCATTTGGTAATGTCTGGAGATATAGTTGATGATCAAAACTGGGTGTGTCTTACTTGCACTAGTTATACCCAAGGATACTGCTAAACATCCTACAATATGCCAGAAATGCCTCTTGATGGAATTACCCGGATTAAAACATCAGTGCTATTGAGAAACCCTGCTCTACCCCTTTCCCTTCAGTGTCTGCAGGTGAGATTCTGGACTAAGTTCTCCTTTTGTACTTCCCTGGCAATCTACTCTCACCATGCTTTGCCCACCACTTGTTCACCTATGGCTTCTCAGCTTTCTAAACTGAAGACCCCTTGAATCTAGCTGCCTACTAGATGGGTCTTTCAGGATGGCTGCTTCTACAAACCTGAACTCACCTTTCTTGCTGCCCTTGTTCTTCCTATTTAAATATTACCATTAACTCCTCGAAGCCAGAAACCTAGTTATCCCAAGTTCTTCCTCTTTCCCTTTTATTTCTTCAAATACAGCCAGTTTCTTCTTTTTTTTTAAAAAAATATTTTTTTAGTTGCCAATGGATTTTTAACTTTGTTTATTCATATGTGGTGCTGAGGATCAAACCCAGGGAATCATACATGCTAGGCAAATGCTCTACCACTGAGCCACAACCCCAGCCCTCCAGCCCTTCCTGCTTCTTGTACCGCATAGACACAGTCCTGCTTCTTCCTTCCTATTGCCATGGACTTAGTGTAGCGCACTGTACTTTCCTGCTTCGATTACTAGTTTCCTAACAATTCCATACCCTTTGCTACTGCCATACTAGGCTGTTAACCATGTTGGAAAGGTTATGGTCATATGCCATGTATATATTTTTGAATTGCTTGAAGTATCCATCTCTTTGGCTAACTGTTCATCTTTTCACCTGAGATGTCACTAGGGTTTCCTGAGTCCTTGCTTTTCAAGCTACCACTGTCTGTTATATAGATGTCTGTAATGGCTTCCTTAATATTATTTTTGGTACTGGGGACTGAACCAAGGGGTTCGTTACCACTGAATTTTATCCCCAGCCCTTTTATTTTGAGACAGGTTCTCACTAAGTTGCAGGCCAGCCTTGAACTTAACAATCCTCCTCCCTCAGCCTCCTGAGTTTCTAGGATTATAGGCACAGATCACCATGCCTGACATGGCTTCCTTATTTCTCTTCATATTTCTATTCTTGCACCTCTGCCAATCAGTCTATCAGAATAATCTTCGTTTAAGTGTGTGTGTGTGTGTATATATATTTAAATTTTTTTGTACCAAGGATTGAACAAGGGTTGCTTAACCACTGAGCCACATCCCCAGCAAACCCCCCTCTTTTTAATACATTTAAAAATATACTTATTTATTTTTATGTGGTGCTGAGGATTGAACCCAGTGCCTCACGCATGCAGGCAAGTGCTCTGCTCTACCACTGAGCTACAACCCCAGCCCCTTTTAAATTTTATTTATATATTTATTTCTTTAGGTGTAGATGGACACAACACAATGCCTTTATTTTTATGTGGTGCTGAGGATCGAACCCGGGTCCCGCCTATGCTAGGGGAGTGCTCTACTGCTGAGCCACAATCCCAGCCCCTTAAATAATATTTTGAGACAGGGTCTTGCTAGGTTGCTTGGGGCCTTGCTAAGTTGCTAGCTTTCAACTTGTGATTCTCCTACCTCAGCCTCCCAAGCCTCCAGTATTGACTCTTTTTTTTTTTTTTTGGTACGGGTATCGAACCCAGGAGTGATTAATTGCTGGGCCACATTCTCCAGCCCCCACTTTTAATTTTTTAAGTTGTAGATTTTTATGTGGTGCTAAGATCAAACCTAGTGCCCCACTCATGCTAGGCAAGTGCTCTTCCTCTGAGCTACAACCCCAGCCTCTCACTTCATTTTATATTCTTTTTCTTTTTAAATATTTTTTTAAGTTGTCAATGGACCTTTATTTATTTATATGCAGTGCTGAGAATCAAACCCAGGGCTTCACATGTGTGAGGCAGGTGCTCTCCACTGAGCCCCAGCCCCAGCCCCTCACTTCATTTGTGGTGGCTGAAGGATCTCTTGTAGTTTCCCAAGGTCATGAATGATCAATTATAAATTCTTATTGTGGATGTAGAGAGGATGCTAATAATGAACCTCAGGGGGGTGGGACAGAATTTCATTTTTATTACCAAGCACTAATAAGCCTGGAATAGGACAGGTACCAGTAATAATCTGTAGAAATAAATTAAAATTGAGCTTTGATTTGTTTTGTTGAATGTGGAAAAAAAAAGAAAACCTTAGCTTCAGGTCCATATATTTATTGAGCATTGTACAAAAATGCCTCAAAACTATTCTATTTGTGAAGTTATAATTTATGCTTTGGAATATTCTTGTCTTCCTTTTCTATTCCTACATCCCAGTATATAACAGACCTCCTCATTCCTGTTCACTTTTAATTTCTCTTACCTCACTGAGGGTAGTGAGGCTCAGACAAGCTCTCACCTCACTAGCTATGTTCCTGGAAGATGCGCTGATGGGTTTTTGGTTGGTCACTTTTGCCTGTAGGGCCTTGTGTTCCAGTGCTGATAGAAGTCAATATAGAAATCTTACAATGAGTAATTTATGTAAGTTGGTATTTAATATAAAGGAAAAAGTTGCCTTTTAAAAACATTCAGTAGAAAACAGTTCTTACAAACTACCTAAATGTCCAATAATGAAGAAATGGATGTGAGTTATGCTCGTGAGAATACACTGAAGCATTAAAAGTCATGTTTTTGAACACACTACTAACATTTAAGAGTCAAAAGAAATACAACAAAGCATAGATAATAATAAGTTATCTCTGGCCTGCTGAACCAAGAGTGGTTTTTAGTCTCTTTATAATCTTCAGTTTTTCTTCAGCAAGCCTGTATTTTTCTATGAATCAGACTCCCAGAACAAGGAAAACTGTTTAATCTGGGTTACTTTAATGCAAAGCTGTTGGTAAAATATCAGAATATCCTCCTGTAAGAGAGTACTTTTTTTTTTTTTTTTTTAAATATTTATTGTTTAGTTTTCGGCAGACACAACATCTTTGTATGTGGTGCTGAGGATCGAACCCGGGCCGCACACATGCTAGGCGAGCGCGCTACCGCTTGAGCCACATCCCCAGCCCAAAGAGAGTACTTTTAAGATATGTAAGGTTCTTAACTAAAAATCTTAAGTAATCAAGTAGTAGTCAACCTGACAGAAGAACTTGTTTCTGATGATTGCAGGTCTGCTTTTTAGAGTAACATGGAGGATCCTGTTGGCCTGCTTTATGTAATTTTGTGGAGTTTTAAACTTTATTGTAGAAAATAAGAGCAATACTTATATTAATGGCATCATATCTGTTGCTTTCCCACAGGTGACACATTTGGTCAAATCATTTTAAGTAACTGATATCTGTCTCTTCCCCATGACCATTCATTACTAGGACTTAATTTATGCAAGTGCTGTCATATGCTGTGGTCACTTGGTGCTGCATGTGCTAGTTCACAGGGCTTGCAGTCTCGTCCCTTCACCTCACTGAGGCCTGGAGTCATTACTGGCTTATTTACTGAGGGCCCTACGCAGGACCAGCCTTGAATCAGGAGGCATAGGCACTTGGCACAAAGGCTACTATGACTGCTGTTAGAAGGAAAAGCAGATGGAGAATTCCTAGTTGTTTTTGGAAGGTTATGTCATCTGGCCTCCTGCAGATATCCTTGTGGTGAAGGTGGCTTCTGGAGAGTTGCTTTTTCCTGTGTTATTCGGTAAACATTTGCTGAGGACCTCCTATATCCCTAATGAGCTAGCTGCCAGGTGAGGATTACAAAACTAAGAAAAGGTTCTTTGCCTTTCAGGAGGCCACATCTAGAGATAAGATAAATAACTCTTTTTTTTTTTCTTGGCACTTATAAGATAGACACTGTAGGACACCTTATATACCTCATCTCTGATCCTCAGTACAGTCCCTCTGGTCACATAACACAAACTTTGTGTCAACTGTGTGTCCTGGGAATGAAGGGAATGAGGTAGGTGATAGAATGCTAGTTAGAGCTGATTAAATGCTACTTTGGAGAGGTTAGATAACGTAGCCAGGATCACAGAAGTGATAGTGATAAAAAGCCATTTTTTAATGGATTTTCTAGATACACATATATTATGTATACTGTCTTAGTCCTCTGCACAGCTAAGTGAGTATCCTTATTGTATAGGGGATGCCAAGGCTTAGATGCCTGGATCACACAGCTAGTGGTAGAGTAAGGCTCCTTATTTAAGTTTGTCTAATTCCAAATTTCATGCTCTTATCTGTGTTGATATATACTGTTACCAGCAGCTATGTGCAGGTGTTTTACATACATTATCTTAGATTCTCACAACCAC
Organism: Marmota marmota marmota; assembly: GCF_001458135.2. Taxonomy (NCBI): domain Eukaryota; kingdom Metazoa; phylum Chordata; class Mammalia; order Rodentia; family Sciuridae; genus Marmota; species Marmota marmota. The sequence continues at coordinate 27,386,172 of NW_026000240.1, forward strand.
CTTGGAAGGTAGCTGCTGATAACTTCTGAAACTGAGCCTCAGGAGTCAGGTAACTGCCCAGCTGGTGAGTGGACCAGATCTGTCTGGCTCCTAAGCCTCTGCTCCTTCCTTAGTAACGACATTCTTCCTCACTTTCTAATAAATGAATCTGGCAATTTCTGCTTGACATTTAGATTCACCCTGACTTCCTAGGTGATATAGCCTTGGGTTTTGAGTCTTGCTTTGCTTCTGAACTGGTCAGATGTTACTGCTGTAAATTACATTTTCTTTCTTGTTGATACCCTAGTACTCATTTAACAGGTGGCTGTTAACCCTCCTCTCCCCTTGAGACCTCCCCCACCTGTGCACTGTGCAGGCCTTATCTTATCTCTATAACATGAGAAGTGTCCAGCAAGAGCTTCTCATGTATACTGGTTGAATTTCAGTAAAGCTGCTCTCTGCATCTCCTCTCATAACCCTTCACCTGTACTCTGTCTGTGTCCCCTTCTTCCTTTTCCACACACACACTGGAGCTTTCTCCTAGTGCTAGTATAACTTGGAAAATACTTTTGCTTGAACCTATTATTTATTCACTTTAGCTTCCATCAATATCTGTTTTTATGCATACATGTATCTAAGTATCTCTATTTTCTACTTTCTTTAAAGCAAGTTACAAACTATGTTTATATATATATGTATGTGTGTATATATAGTTATATATGCATGACTATAGTTTTATATTTAGCTTATATATAGTTTTATATTTGTGAAATAGAAAATTTGCATAGAAGTGATATGACAGGCTGTCTCTGAGTGGTGGATTTTAGGTAAAGACTTGTTTGTTATATCCTAACTGTTCGGCGTATATATTATGTAAACATATCTATCTAAGTAAACAGATGAAAAAAAGAACTTTTTTTAAATTAAAAGTAATACACCATCATTACATGAACCTTTTAAATTATAGCAGTATAAAAATGAAATTACTTGAAATTCCACAGCTCAGAGTTAATCAGTTAGTAGTTTGGAGTGATATCTTTTCGTTTGTGTGTTCTACATATATACTTTTTAATACTGAGATTATATCAAACAAATTTTTAGCCCTGATTTTTCTGTGAAATTAAAAATTTTCAAGCACAAAATGAACATGGCTGCATAATATCATGACACAAGATATCATGACATTTAACCACTCTATTACTTGTGCTGTTTGACATTTTTAATTTTAGAATTACCAGTGGTCAATGCCTATTGTTTGGATAGAACAATTTTATTCTATTCAAATTTCTGGGTACTTAAAACAGATATCCAGAATGAGAATTAGGGAGTCAAAGGACATAAATTCAGGCTTCTGCTACATGTTGTTGAATTAATTCCCAAGGATTTCTGTCTTCTATCAGCAAAGGTCTAAAAGTGCTTGTCCTGCCCAGTGAGTCTAGCGAGAGGTGTTTCTGCCACATGATTTCTTTTATGAGCAGTTAGGATGCTGTATTTTTTAAAGATAGATTTATTTATTTATTTAGTGCTGAGGATCGAACCCAGGGCCTCATGCATGCAAGGCAAACGCTCTACCACTGAGCCACAACCCCAGCCCCTACTGCTTGTATTTTTGATAATTGTCATTCTGACTGGAGTGAGATCAAATCTTACAGAGTAGTTTTGACTTGCATTTCTCTAATTACTAGAGATGTTGAACATTTTTTCATATATTTGTTGATCGACTATATACCTTCTTCTGAGATGTGTCTGTTTAGTTCCTTAGCCCATTTATTTATTGGGTTATTTGTTTTTTTTTTGGTGTCAAATTTTTGAATTCTTTATATATCTTGGAAATTAGTGCTCTATCTGAGGTGCGTGTAGTAAAGATGTTCTCCCACTCTGTGGGCTCTCTCTTCACATTATTGGTTATTTCCTTTGCTGGGAAGAAGCTTTTTATTTTGAATCCATCCCATTTACTGATAATTAAGAGTCTGGATAAGAAAGTGAAAGAAGGCATTCCTGTCTTGTTTCAGTTCTTAGTGGGAATGCTTCCAATTTTTCATCCTTTAGAATGATGTTGGCCTTGGTCTTAACATAGAAAATTTTTACTATGTTGAGGTATGTTCCTACTATCCCTAGATTTTCTAGTGTTTTGAACATGAAAAGGTGTTGTATTTTGTCAAATGCTTTTTCTGCATCTATTGAGATGATCATATGATTCTTGTCTTTAAGTCTATTAATGTGATGAGTTACGTTTATTAATTTCCATATGTTGAACCAACTTTGCATCCCTGGAATGAACCACAATTGGTTATGATGCACTTCATTCCATCTTTTTAGTATGTTTTTGTATATGATTTGCCATTATTTTATTGAGAATTTTTGCATCTATGTTTTCTTTCTTTGATGTGTTTCCCTTTGGCTTAGGTATCAGAGTAATATTAGCTTCACAGAGTGAGTTTTGGGAGGGTTCCCTCCTTTTCTATTTCATGGACTAATTTGAGGCATGTTGGTGTTAATTCTTCTTTGAAGACCTTGTAGAACTCCATCTGGTCCTGGGCTTTTCTTGATTGGTACGCTTTTGATGGCATCTTCTATTTCACTGTTTGAAATTGATCTGTTTAAATTGTGTATGTCCTCCTGATTCAATTTGGACAGATCATGTGTCTCCAGAAATTTGTCAGTGTCATTGAGCTTTTCTATTTTACTGGAGTATAAATTTTCAAAATAGTTTCTAATCATCTTCTGTATTTTAATAGTATCTGTTGTGATATTTCCTTTTTCATCACGAATTTTAGTAATTTTGAGTTTTCTCTCTTTTTATAAGAATGGCTAAGGTTTATCAATTTTGTTTATTTTTTCAAAGAACCAGATTTTTGTTTTGTCAATTTTTAAAAATTGTTTCAATTTCATTGAGTACAATTCTGATTTTAATTATTTCCTGTTTTCTATTATTTTTGATATTGATTTGTTCTTCTTTTTCTTAAGACTTTGAGATATAATGTCAGGTTGTTTATTTGTTGAGTTTTTATTCTTTTCATGAATGAGCTCAATGCAATGAACTTTCCTCTTAGTACTGCCTTCATAGTGTCCCAGAGATTTTTGTATGTTGTATTGGAGTCTATATATGTCTGTTGAGTCTAAATTATTGATTGTATTATTGAGTTCTGTAGTTTCTTCATTTAGTTTTTGTTTGGAAGATCTATCCAGAGGTGAATGAGGTGTGTTAAAGTTATCCAGTATTATTGTGTTGTGGTCTATTTGATTTTTGAAATTTAGAAGGGTTTGGTTGATATATGTAGATGCTCCATTGTTTGGGGCATAAAAATTTACGATTGTAATGTCTTGTTGATGTATGATTCCCGTAAGCAGCATGAAATGTCTTTCTTTAACCCTTCTGACTAACTTTGGTTTGAAGTCCACTTTATCTGATATGAGGATGGAAACCCCTGCTTGTTTCTGCAGTGCATGTGAGTGCTATTTTTTTCCCCATTCTTTCACTGTCAGTCTGTGGATGTCTTTTCCTATAAAATGAGTCTCTTGAAGGCAGTATATTGTTGGGTCTTTTTTTTTTTTTTTTTAATCCAATCTGCCAGTCTATGTCCTTTTTTTTTTAAGTATTTATTTTTTAGTTGTAGTTGGATACAATACCTTTATTCTTTTATTTATTTGTTTTCATGTGGTGCTGAGGATCGAACCCAGGGCCTCGAATGTGCTAGGCGAGTGCTTTACCACTGAGCCCCAGCTCCAGTATATGTCTTTTAATTGATGAGTTTTAGGTCATTAACATTCAGAGTTATTATTGAAGTGTTTTGCATTCCCAGTTATTTTTTAATTTTTTTTTTTTTTAAGATTTAGATAGACACAGTATCTTTATTTTGTTTATTTTTATGTGGTGCTGAGGATCGAACCCAGTGCCTCACATGTGTGAGGCAAGTGCTCTGCCACTGAGCTACAATCCCAGCCCCTGTTTTTGGTCTTATACTTGATTTGGTTTCTCCTTTGATTGTTTTTTCCTTTAGTGCAGCTCCTCCCTTGCTGATTTTTATTGTTGTTTTTCATTTCCTCCTCACGGAATATTTTGCTGAGAACGTTCTGTAGTGTAGGCTTTCTTGTAAATTCTTTTAACTTTTGTTTATCATGGAAGGTTTTTATTTCACCTTCAAATCTGTAGTTTAATTTTGCTGGATATAAGATTCTTGGTTGGCATCCATTTTCTTTCAGAGCTTGGTATATGTTGTTCCAGGATCTCCTAGTTTTGAGGGTCTGTGTTGAGAAACCTGGTAGGATCCAAATTGGTTTCTCCTTATATGTAATTTGATACTTTTTTCTTGTGTCTTTAAAAATTTTATCCTTATTCTGTATGCTAGGCATTTTCATTATAATGTGCCTTGGTGTGGATCTGTTGTAATTCTCTATATTTGGTATCCTATCAGCCTCTTGTATTTGATTTTTCCAATTCATTCTTCAGGTTTGGGAAATTTCCTGATATTATTTCATTGAAAAGACTGTGTATTCCTTCGGGCACTCTGTGTTTCTTATTCTTGCATGGTTTGAGAGAATGGAAACCACAGCATGTGTTCAGTTTACCTGCTTGAAATTGAAAGCTAAAGCTGATCTATATTATTGCTCTTATGTTAGAAGTTTTGTTTGAAGCTTAATAGGTATTTTGTCAATGGTCTATGGATATAAATCACAAAGGTATTTTAAATCTATTTTCAAGGTATAGTTTACTATGTCTGCAAATAATAGGTCTCATCAACCCATCCTCTTTTAGTTTTTCTTCAAAGATGTCATCAGGATAGTTTTATTTTTATTTTTAAAGCAGTCTTGATTCTTTTTATATTCAACCTGGAGGCTTTTTTTGTGTGTGTGTATGGGTGTGTGTGTGTGTATGTGTGGAGGTTGTTATTGTCATTCCATAATTGGATTTTTCTTTTATTAAGTGAATCTATTCCTTTTACATTCATTTATCTGAAAATATTGGCCTTAGTTGATATCTTTAGTTTATACTGCATAGCCTGTGTTTTTCTTCTGTACATATTTTGTGATTAAATTAAAATATTCAAGTTTGGTTTAGTATTTCTTAATATTTTTAACACCGCAACTTAAATTAGCAATTTTTGAGGATATCTGTTAAGATTGCTAATGAAACTAACATATATATTTTATTTCTTCTCTGTACCTCTTAATCTCAAGTTATATCTAGAATTTCCACATATATTTCTTCCCATTATCTTTTAATGCCCTTAAAGTTATTTAGACTTATTTTTACATTTGAAAGGATTGAATGATCACTTTTATTTCTTGTCAATCACAGCTGCTCCATTTCTGTTCTCTTTATTTTGGTTTGCCTCTTGGCTTTACGGTTACGTCCTTTTAAAAGAGCTAAAAGGTGCTTTATTACCTGAAGTTTTTACATGTTTGAAAATATTCATTTGTATCTTTATGCTTGAATATTATCTTAACTTTGTATGTAAACACTGTCTCATAGTCTTTCAGTATTCTTACTGGGAGGTATCTGAAGCAAAGTTGATTTTTCCCCCCCTTGTCTTGCATTTTTTAAAAATGGGGAAAATAAAAAAAAATCTCAAAATAAAGTTTATCTTTGAATTCCAGCAAATTGACAATGCAAGTCTGGAAGCACTCATTATTATGATTTCTTTGATATAATATGACTTCTGACCTTTCATATTCAGGTCTTCTTTGCTGGGTGCAGTAGCACACAGCTGTAATCCCAGCAACTCAGGAAGTTGAGGCAGGAGGATTGCAAGTTTGAGGCCAGCCAGTCCCTGTCTCAAAAAATAAGAGCCTGGCAAGGTGGTCTATGCCTGTAATCCCAGCCTCTGGAAGGAGGATTGAAGGTTCTAGGACAACCTGAGCAACTTTGTAAGACCCTGTCTCCAAAAAAAAATTTTTTTTAAAGGTTTGGGGGTGTGATTCAATGGTAAAGCACTCTTGGGTTCAATCCCCAGTACCAAACAGTAAAATAAAATAAAAGTATATTTATAAATAAATAAAGAGCTGGGGAGGTAGCACCCCTTCATCAATCTCTAGTACCTACTCCCCTAAAAGCCTTTCTATCATCCTTGAATATGTATATTTATTCCATTATTCTATTGTCTAATACATACAAGTTAGATACCTTTTGTTTTCCTTACATATACTTAACTCTTTTGGGTACCTTTTTTGTCTTGTTATCTATTACATTTATCTTTCAAAGCCTTTTTCCTTGTCCCTATATATTTTTTTTTACTTTCCTTATCAAAAAAAATAATATCTACAACATGATCTTAATGCTTACATGAGACTGTGTATAAATAGTATAATTTTGTTAACCTTCCCTTCATATGCTTAGATTGTCTATTTTTCACTATTATAAACATCTACACCTGTTCTTAACTATACCAATGATGCTTAATAAGATCAATAAAATAATTCCAAAAAACCTTAGACCATACTTGTGAATCCACTTTCCTATTTTATGATGTAGTCAGGCTCATGATATTCAATATATGAATGATTTTAGGGTTTTCAGGTCATTGATATAAAAATGAAATCCCACTTTTGTGGCTAAACAGATTTTTTTTAAAAAAAATCCTCAGATTAAAAAAGTCCCTTAAGGGCCGAGGTTGTGGCTTAGTGGTAGAGCACTTGCCTAGCATGTGTGAGGCACTGGGTTCAATTCTCAGCACCACATGCAAATAAGTAAGTAAGTAAATAAATAAATAAATAAATAAATGTCCATGGACAACTACCAAAACAAAACAAAAACAAACCTTAAATCATGGGCAGAACTAGACTTTGCCTGTGAGCCTGTTTTATGCTGTTTATCCTTCCTGAAGTATTCTTCCCTATTTTCTCCTTTGGGTAACTCCTCTTCATCTTTTTTTAAAAATTATTTTTAGTTTTAAATGGGCACAATACCTTTATTTTATTTATTTTTTTATGTGGTGCTGAGGATCGAACTAGTGCCTCACACATGCTAGACAAGCGCTCTACCACTGAGCAACTCTCCAGTCCCATCTTTCAGGTCTTAATGTAGTCATTGACCTCCTGAAAAACATTCCATGACCCTGTCCCCACCACAGAATGGGTTAGACTCAATTTTTTTGTGTGTGTTGCTGAAGAATCCTGCTCCTCTCACCCTATAATCATACTGCTGACTTCTCTAAAAGGAGTTCCTTACTATTTATTGTCCAAACAAGGATACCTGAGGATAACTATAATTTAAAATATTTTTCTCTTTTGCTTTTTAAGTATTGGTTCTTTTTAGTTATATAATCCATTTGGATATAATTATACAAACATTGGAATATCTTTGTCTAGTTAGAGTCCCATTCTTATGAATGTACTATAAAATAATTTTCAAATAAAATGTTTACTTAAGTTACGTTTTCTACTCATTAAAGCAAAAAGAATATTTGTACTAAATATATAAACTTTAAAAACAACATAAGAAGAATGATTTTTCTTGTTATATATTCATAGTTTTAAACAGTTCTATATGTAATATAGTGTCACTGTTATTTTACTTATGGAGAGTATATTTTTGAAATACAAAATCATTGTTTCTAATTTTTTTAAATAAAACTGTTTCCAATCTTCAAAAACACTATACGTATTAATTCCATGTCACATAATCAAAAAAATTTAATTTTTTAGGCATGTGATTTTTTGGCTTAAAAATGGTCCTAAATTATATGGAAGTTAATTACATTTATCAACTAAAATAAAAGGGGAGGGAGGTTAGTGATGGCATGTCCTACACCCACAAAACAAAAAAAAAAGCACGATGGAGGAGTAAGAAGGTACAATTTTACTACAGTATCCATTAGGCTAGATATTTCCTGTTTATCACTCCAGATCCCCCTTAGCTTTATGTCTCAGGAGCCTGACTTGAACTCACCACATAGGGGCTTCCCTTGTCTTCTGATTTCTGACTGAATGAACAGGAGGCACCAGCAAGTTACTGAAGGGTATGAAGTTGGGTACTTTTCTCTAGCAACTCTCTCTCAGGTGGGTTTGGCCCAGGTTGGTAAAATCCCATTACTGAAAGTCACAGATTCTGTCAGGTGCCCCTTTTATATAGCCCCTCTCTTTGGATTCTAGTGATGGTTTCATCTCTTTGTCCCTTTGGGCCTAGGAACTGAAAGTGGCTCCCTACTCTTGCTTGTTTTGGGTGAATGCATCTTGCTTGGCTTTTCTAAAATCTCACATCTTTGCATACTTTTTACAAATACCTAGTTTGACTATGCTTGTCTGTTTGCCATAGTTCTAGGAAGTTAGCCTGTGTATGTATAAAATGATGTGTATATAGGATGATTTGTTGCAACACTATAATTTCCAATAATGAGGTGTTAGAGTTAGTAAAGAACTATAAAATAAGCTGGGTATTGTGGTACACACCTCTAATCCCTGGATGCAGAAGCCAGCCTTAGCACCTTATAAGATCCTGAGCAATTTAGTGAGACCCTGTCTCAAAATAAAAAGGACTGGGTGGGGGGGCTGGGGTTGTGACTCAGCAGTAGAGCACTTGCCTAGTATGTGTGAGGCACTGGGTTTGATCCTCAGCACCACATAAAAATAAATAAATAAAAAGTATAGGGTATTGTGTCCATCTATATAACTAAAAAAAGTATTAAAAAAAAAAGAGATGGGGGTGCTGGGGCTGTAGCTCAGTGGTAGAGCACCCGCCTTGCACGTGTGAGGCACTGGGTTCGATCCTCAGCACCACATAAAAATAAATAAAGCTATTTAAAAAAAAAGGGATGGGGATGTAGCTTAATGATAAAGCACTCCTGGGTGCAATTCACAGTATTTAAAAAAGAAATAAAAACAAAACAATGTATTTATATTTGCATATACACACAGTACACACAGTCTAGAAAAGTACACAAAGAAATGATAACACTGGCTGCTTTGAGGGAGGAGAACTGGGTGACAGGGAGACTTTTACTATTTATTCACTTTTTTCTTTGAATATTATGTCATATGAATGTACTACGAAACAAGGACTAAGGAAGAATTAGGAGACATTAGATTATAATGGAAAAAACCAGCAAATTATAAAATTGCTGAAATGTTACATCAGTCAAATTCTTGCATTCATTTTTTCTTTTTATTTGTTCTTTTTAGTTATATATGACAGTAGAGTATGTTTTGACATATTTTTGATTGTGAACATGGTCCCTCCATGGAATTTTGCACTGACTAGTATAAATAATATACAGAAGTTACTTCTTGTACAGGCTCGAATGCACAAAACAACATGTGATAAAGATCTGTTTTAAGCATGATCATCTTGTTTTTAAAAGGAGCTTCAGTTCCTATAGCTTCCTCCTTTATCCACAAAGTTTACTGATATCATTAAAGCAGTGGTATGACCCAGTGATATTGGTTTCTGTGAAAGGTGTGACTTATTAAAGGAAATGGGACATGAGAAGACTTTACTAGGAAATAAATGATGGAAGCGAAGAATGCTGAGAAAAGTATTCATTTAACTAAAGTTGGCTAAATCAATCATTTTTGTTATTCAAAAATAAAAAAAACATCCAGGTGTGGTGGCACACACCTGTAAATACCAGTGGTTCACGAGGCTGAGGCAGGAGGATTGAAAGTTCAAGGCCAGCCTCATCAACTTAACCAGTCCCTAACCAGTCTTGCTAAGAGCAAAAACGCTGTCTCAAAAAAAAAAAAAAAAAAAAAAAAGGCCCAAAATAAAAATGGGGGATGTGGGCNTTTACTTACTTACTTATTTGCATGTGGTGCTGAGAATTGAACCCAGTGCCTCACACATGCTAGGCAAGTGCTCTACCACTAAGCCACATCCCTAGCCCTATTTTGTGTTTTATTTAGAGACAGGGTCTCACTGAGTTGCTTAGTGCCTCACTTTTGCTGAGGCTTGCTTTGAACTAGCCATCCTCCTGCCTCAGCCTCCTGAGCTGCTGGATTACTGGCATGCACCACTATGCCCAGCTTCTCTGGCAAATTTTTACTCTTTCTCTAACAGCCAGCTCAGATATCATATCACCTGTGAGCTCCTCTTGGAAGCAGCCTTTGTCTTCTAGGTCCCTTTTTTTCTAACTATTTGCCACCTTTTGCTGTTCTGTCTTTGTAATCTCCAAATACTCAGTATCTTTTCAACATAGTGAATTTTTTGTTACTTTCTGACTTGTTTTTCACAGTTATGAATAAATATTGATAATTACCACTTCATAGAAAGAAAAGTAAAGTTTATATAAGGTAAAAATAACACAAAAATAAGTGAGGGGAATAACTATTTTCTTGCCCTCCTACATGTGGGCAGTGTCTTAGATTATATTCTAGGTCAAATGTCTTTCCAAGATGAAAAGGAGTTAGTATTGCTCTAGTGTAGGGTTGGTTATATCTAGAATATAAGTACCTAAACACTGGCCACAAAATGTATTACTTACTATATTTAACCCATGTTAAATCCACTACCCAACCCTTTTAACATTTATGACATTGCTATGCATTGTAGACTAATAATTGGCAATTGTTTTTGCTTAGATATGTAAAATAATGGAGGATGTTAAATTCAATGAAACATTATATTGATGTTAGTTAGCAATAACGCACCTTGGTTATGCCCCAAGGTCAGCTGCAGAGTAACTGTCCTTAGAAGGTGATTTTTATAATCTTACCATTATTTAGGTCAACAGTTATATAATATATGGAAGAATAAGAAAAGATTGTTAAAGTTACCTGTAGTTGTATTTTACTGAGCTAAACAGTCTTTCCTATTGACATAATTTTTACTTCTTAAACAGGGGAATGGTGGAGCAAGTGGTTATATTCAGTTTTGTTTTGTTTTTGACATGGATTACATATGTGTACAAGGTTTACTGAGGGTCTAAGGTTTTTGGGCATCTCTAATCAGATGTAGAACAATATTTAAAACTGATAGCCATGAACAGCAATCATTAACACTTGAAAAAGTGTTTTGTATTTTCTGAAGGTAACTATCAAAGGCTTCTAGATTTCACTTGGAAGGGGCAAGTTATTTATTACAGAATCCCAAATATGCTTAGAACAATTAAATCAAGGTCAATATAGTTTCTAATACAGATGTGCCTATTAATATATTTTGAAAAGCTGAACTTTTTTTCAAAAATACTTTTTTGAAACTAGTTCTAATGTGTATGCAAGTACACAGTATACACAGTCCATTCAGTTCAAAGTATAGGTAGATGAAGTTTATCTAAACTTCAAGATCGGCTGTGGGGAGAAATGTGCTTTTGGTCCTTTATTCTATTTCTGTGGTGCTGGTGATTGCCAGGGCCTTATATACTTTATTCTCTTTTCAACATTTGGTGAAGATATTTCAAATACTAAGATTCCTACATGCAGAGACCATTTTAATATGTAGCACACAGCTCCTGATATTATAGCTCTCAAATAAAGTTAAACTTATACTGGTACCTTCTGGACTGCAAAGGGATCTCTCTGTTCATGGTCCAAGTATTTTTCCAGATTAAAGAACGTATCATAGAAGATGTGAGCCATTCTGCACCTCTTCAGATCTTGTAGAGTTATTTTGCCTACATAAAAACAAATATAACTGGTAAATTTCATCAAGAGCTATTCTGACAAAAGAAAAAAACTTCCAGTGATGTCTAAAGTGTATGTAAAAGTTTATTATAAAAAATCACATTTAAAAAATCAACATAATATTCACAAAACACAAAATTTTAAATGTTACAATTTAGTAGGATACTCACAATACTGTGCAACCATCACCACTATCTAGTTCCATGGTACTGTCACATCAAAAAGAAACTCTTCCCTTTTTCCTTTACTTTCCAGCCCCTGGAAACAACTATTCTGTTTTCTGTCTCTATGGAAAAATCTTTTTTTTTTTTTTTTTAAACAATGCATTTGCCATTATTGCTGGTTCTCCACTCAATAGCCAAGGGGAAACTTCAAACACTTCTGTTCTTGGGAAGCCCACAAGAAAGACCCTGGAGCCAAGCATGGTGTTGCACACCTGTAATCCCAGATCAGGAGGCTGAGGCAGGAGGATGGCAAGTTTGAGACCTGCCTGGGCAACTTAGCGAGACTCTGTCTCAAAATTTAAAAAAAGGCTAGGGATGTAGCACAGTAGTAAAATAAGTGCCCTGGGTTCACTTCATAGTGCTGTGGAAAAAAAAAAAGACTCTGGAAAGTTAAAGAAGTTAGGACCTATGTAGTATTATGTGCCCCACTCTGTTAAAAAAGGTAAACAGTGCCATATGCTATTTATTGGGTCTCACCATCATTGGCTGGCTTCACCAAGTCAAGCATCTGACACAGCAAATCATGGAATGGCAAAGGCTCAATGCCCATGGCTTCCATCCGTTCACACTGCTCCTCGTAGAAGTACTCCAGCTCATACATGGAGAGTATACCATCTCCATCCAGGTCCATGCAGCGGAACCAATACTCAATGCTAGGAGATAAGGACACTCATTTTAGCATGGGCCTGGTAAGCGTCCTTTATTCATCAAGATTTGTTATTGCCTGTGTTTCTTCCTAAATTAATTTACATGTGTATATACTTCAGAATTGGACATAGTTCTATAAAGTTTGTTAGGAAAAAAATGGCAGACCTTTTCCTCCCTTTATTTTCTCATCCCAGAATCAACCATTTGCCACACCTGCTTTACTTTTTACCTTCATATTTTCAGGTAACACATCTTATTTTTCCTTTTATTTCTGTTGTAAGAGCTGTCTATTGATTTTGCTCTAAAAAAGATGAGGTTATAGCTCTTTAACTACTTCATATACTTTACCTGCACACCCTTCTCAAACTTTTAATTTAAATTCATCAACACTGAGTTTATAACTTTACACTTTAATCTCTTATTTGCTTAGTCTTCCATGTACTTGACTTCTTCCCTCCTCCAAATCTCTGCCAGCTGTCTAAATCCACATTTAGTCCCATCAGGTATTTTAGCAATTGTATTTTCCCCTCCAGTACTGGAGATTAAACTCAAAGCACTCTACCACTGAGATACATCTCCAGCCCTTTTAATTTCTTTTCTTTTAATTTATTTTGAGACAGGGTCTCGCTAAGTTCCTGAAGCTGGTCTCAAACTTGGGATCCTACCGCCTCAGCCTCTTGAATCACTGGGATTACAGAAAGAGTACCACCGTACCCTGTAGCAACTGCATTTCTTGATGAAGCCTTCCTTGGTTTCTTTTGACCTTCTTTAATCTAGTCGGCTTGGTCTCTATGCTTGGTTCACAGTTTCATCCTGTTGATACCTAGTGATACCTTTCTTATATCTCACATTTCCTGCATTCTTTGTTTCTTTAGCACATTCTTCAACAGCAGGTAAATATTTTGATCTTTTTATTTTTTGAGGTGGGGTCTCATTATGTTGCCCAGACTGGCCTCAAACTCCTGGACTCAAGCAATCTCCTGCTACAGGTGTACAACACTTCACCCAGCCTAGATCTTGGATGTTGGAAAGTTCCCTTTTCCTACTCTTAGTTTGTATTTTGACTAGTTATAGAATTAAAGATTGGTGTAGCTTTTCCTTCAGATGTTTAAAGGCACTGATGTATATAGTCTTTTGTCTGTCCAGTGTTACCCAGAAGTTTAAATCCATGTTGATATCTGATCCTTTCACTGTAACCTACAGAGGTGACTCTGAGTCCCTGGTGGTTTGAAATATGATGGAGTGTCTTTGGATCTAACTCATCTATTTTGCTGGGTTTTTCTGAGAACCTATTCACTTTGGAAACTAGTATCTTTCAGTCTTTGGAAATTTTTATAAATTATTTTCTCTCTCCTATCACTCTTCCTTCTTCTCTGTTCTCTTTTTCTACAACTTCTGTTATTCAGACCAGGCATTTGAAATGTGGCTAGTCCATTATGAAATATTCTAAGTGTAAATATACAACAGATTTTTGAATACTTAATATGAAGAAATGAATGTAAAACATCAGTAATGTATATTACATATTACAATGGTAATATTTTGAGTATACTAGAGTAAGTAAGTTGTGCAATTAAAATTAATTTTACCTACTTCTTTTTACTTTTGTGGCTCAATTTAAAAATCACATATTAATCTTTCATCGTATTTCAATTTTTATTTATACTGGACTTCTCTGACCTTGTTTTTATTTTTTGATTGCTTCATCTTTTTAAAAATTGTTCTTGGGGCTCGGGTTATGGCTCAAGTGGTAGAGCGCTCACCTAGCACACATGAGGCACTGAGTTCGATCCTCAGCACCACATAAAAATAAAATAAAGATATTGTGTCCACCTAAAACTAAAAAAAAATTAAAAAATAGTTCTTTCTGGGAGGTTTACTTAGCTTTATTTTCTAAATATTCTGATTTTTTTTATTCGGCTATTATAGTTTTTTTTTTTTTCCCTTTTTCAGTACTGAGGATTGAACCCAGGGATGCTCAACCACTGAGCCATATCCCCAGCCCTTTTTTATATTTTTATTTAGAGACAGGGTCTCGCTGAGTTGCTAAATGCCTCACTAAGTTGCTGAGGCTAACTTTGAACTTGAAATCATCCTGGTTCAGCCTCCCAGACGACTGGGATTACAGTTGCGCACCACACCCGGCTCTGCTATTATAGTTTTGATTTTATAGTTCTTTTAGTGGTTCCCTGAATACTCCTATTTTATAAAAGAACCTTCTCTTATCTCTCTAAGGATGTTAATCAGTGTTTTGTTGTTGCTGAAGTTTTCTTTTCTTTGAAAGTCTGTTTCTCTGAGTTATCACCTGCATTTGTTTGGTCTCTATCTTTTGTTAAGAGGCTCTACTCAGATACCTTCTGAGCCCTTGTTTCTGCTTATTCTTAAGAGCAGATATTGAAAGCTGATTGGAAGTTTTGATCCACTGGTTTGTTGACTCTGGGATTTACTGTAAAATGATCTGGTTTGGTTCTTTCCTTGGGCATGACCTTCATGCCATTTTTTCAAACCTTCATGCCCTTATTCTTAGGCTAGTCAGATTCCTCAGAAAAGCACTTTTCAGTCTCTTGCTTGGAGGTTCGGGCAGGAAGAGAGCATTCTGTTTGTTGAGAAAGAAATGAAGACTGGGAATCTCAGCTCATTTAATCTGTTTTCAATCTAGTATCTGCTATGGTTGGGACAAAAGTGTATCCTCCAGGGTTTTTGTGTTAAAAGTCTTGGTTCCCAGTGGGATGGTTTTAAGAGACAGTGGGACATTTAAGAGGTGGTGAGTAATGGGAGGTCATTAGGTCACTAGGGTTCTGCTCTCTGAAGCAATTAAGGCAGTTCTCTAGAGAGGATTATTATAGAAAAGCAAGACTGGCCCCTTCCTGCCTGCTCTGACTTGGTGTCTTGCCATGTGATCTCTCTCTCTCTTGTCTGAGCTGTTGTTACTGTGATCCATCCATCATGAAGTCCGTACCAGAGCTGAACTAATGGTAGTACCATGCCCTTGAACCTCCTAAACTGTGTAAAATAAAACCTCTTTCCTTTGTAAGTTACCCATCCTCAGGTATGGATGCTACATTGGCCCAACATAAAGTGGACCAATTCACAACTTCAGCTGATCAAGTGCTCCCAGGTGCCAGGTACACACACCCAAGTCTTGAATGTTTGGAAGTTTTGCTTAGTATATCTGCTTGTTTATTTTTCCCCTCTGCTGGCTTAGAATTTTAGCAGTCTGCCAAGTTTATCTGCTTTCCAGCTTCCAAACCTTTATTATTATCTCTTTTCCTATTTCCTTTATTTTTGTGGGTTTATTCTCCTAAAAAACCTCTTTGTAGGCATTTTAGTGGGGTTTCAAGATAGACAAAAATTGCTACATATGGTTAAGCTGGTATCTTCACTCAGAAACTATTTATGGCCACTTTGTCATATATCACTGTCCCTTTATAACTGTATCATCAATATAATCACAGAATATGAAACCAGCAGAATTAACTGGAAATAGGGAACAATATATATTTTAAAAGCCACTAATTTTATGGCAAAGTAAAACTCTAGAGGTTTTAGAACACTACTGGTTATATTCCCACTTGTAGGCATGAAACCATATTAAGAACCACCATACATTTAATGGTTTGTAAAAATTTCTTTTGGGGAGAGAAAATAATTACTGTTAATTGTTTTTCCAAGTCAGTCACACTAAGATCTGTGTGTATCTTTTCTGAGAAGGATATATTTTATATAATTGCAACAAACTGAAAATGTAATACTTGCAAAGTTCTTTTGAGAACTATATTCTAAAAATTGTGCCAACTTGATGTTTAATGTTACTATTAAAGAACAGAGGGAACATACAACCAACATGAGGTAACAACAGGGCCATAGTAAGGTCCAACCTTATATCTATTCTTAGAGTTATATTTAAAAAAAGGGCAGAATATTGCCTCATTTTGAAACAATTCCTGATTGTGGGGAAAAACCTTGAAGAGACATATCTTATCCACTGAGAGTTACAATAAATGTGGTAGTGTTTAGCTGTTACATCATAGTCTTTATTTTTAAAATAATGCTTTTAGTTTTAAAAGGGTAGTAAAATTTCCTTTGGTCTGTAAGAATCTCCTTTGACTGGTCTTTAAGAATCTTAAAATTCCTCATTACTTAAGAGAACCAAAAGGAAGAAAGCCAATTTTGATTTTGACAAGGACCTAACAGGACAGAAGCGAAAAGCAACTTATTTTACTAAGGAATGTAAACTGATGTACTTTATTGCCACTTACATTTTCAATTAAGAACTAAGATAAAACAGTTTGTACAGTAATTAAAGCGAAAGCATATGCTATGTGATAGCCCCAATGAGATAAGGTTAGAATGCAGAGAGATAGATACTGCCTGAATACCTGCCAAAGGGTCATGATAGTAGCCTTTAAATATCTATATGAAGGACATGGAAGATGAAATTCCTTGTGATGCTGTGAGAATTAGAGAACATAAAGATCAGTGTTCAAAAGACAGAAGGTGATTTTGGGTACAGACCTAGAAAAATGAAACAGGCTGCCTCAGTTGGTAGTTACTTATCCCTGAAAGTTCAGAAGCAATGGCTGGTTGGATAAACACATGAAAGAAATATTCAGAGGGAATTTTCTTATTGTAAGTACGGAATACTCTCTAAAGTTTCTTGCAATACCTATCTTCAAATATTTTTCTTACCAAAGCTAATTTATCTTCTCAGAGGCTAAAAGCAGTGATTCTTCATTAGAAAAAAATTAGAAAACAGAAAAGCACACAGAAGGAAAAATTTGTTTAATTTTTGTTATATTTACCATCAATTTTCAAAGGATACACTTATCAATGACAAATTATATTTGTACAATTTTAGACATAAACAAGATTACTCCTTGTTCCTGGGCTAGATGAAATTGAGTTCTGGACTGGTGATTTCTTACCCTGATATAAACTCCTATAAGCTATTCAAGAACAAAGTTACAGGAAACTCCATTATGCTAAGGGAATAACTAAATGTGTATTCCTTCATACATTTGGTATACATATTTTAGCACATACTATATTCAAAGGCACTGGCCTAGTGCCCTCATGTATAATAAAAGTGAGTGAAATAGTTGCTAAAGATGACACCTAGAGAGATGACTAAAGCAGAAGCAGAATGTAATAAAAACTGGGGCAGGGACTGAAGAACACACCAAAATAAGGCTTGTTAAGAGTCTGTCCACAAAACAATCTACCACAAAGACATTTTTCATATCTATTCCTGCTGGGACCAGATATGCAGTCTTAATACCTACCTTTGTACACAGTATCTTAACACTTTATTGAGTGTATTACTTATTTTCATGAAACTCCTTTTTCCACCTGTGTCTTTCTTTCATAGGCCAGAAAGTTGATTTCCGTCAAATGCTTCCTATTACATTTTCTTTTTTAAAAACATTTATTTTATTAACCTTTTAAAAAATATATATTTATTTTAGTTGTTGATGGACCTTTATTTATTTGTTTATATGCAGTGGTGAGAATCAAACCCAGTGCTGCTCACACATGAGCAAGTGCTCTACCACTGAGCCACAACCCCAGCCCTACATTTTCTTAAACAAGAGTTTGATTTGGTATTTCTTCAAATGATTGGAAGAATACAATGAAATTATATGGCTTGGGAGATTTCTTTTTTCTGAATGGTTTAATATAAATATATTTAAAAGATATGAGTCTATTTACATTATGTATTTCTTCTTGGGCAAGTATTACTAATTAGTGACTTTCAAGAAAATTTAAGTCAACATTTTTATGTGTTTGTGTTGACTGTTATATTCATCGATTATCTTTTAAAACATCCTAATTCCTCTTCAGTAACCCTTTTTGATTCATGAATTATTTATAAGTATTTTTTCAGTTTCCAAGTGTGTAGAGATTTTCTAATTTTGTTTTCTTTTTATTTTATGGTCCTGGAGATTGAACCTAGGGTTGCTCTATCACTGAAATATACTTCCAGCCCTTTTCATTTTATTTTGAGACAGAGTCCCACTAAGTTGCCAAGGCTGGCTTCAAACCTGTGATCCTCCTGCTTCAACCTGCTGAGTTGCTGGGATTATATAAGCATATGCCATTGTACCTGGATCATTTACTTTTCTCTTACTGATTTCTATATTAATTCCATTTTGGTCAGAGAATATACTCTCTTTTATTTCAATCCTTTTTTAAAAAAATGTACTGAAATATATTTCACATCATACTTTCATTTAAAAAATATAATTCAATGTTTTTTAGTATACAGAGTTGTATAACTGTCACCACAGTTAATTTTGGGACCCTCTCCATCATCTCCAAAACAAATTCCATACCCACTAGCACTCATTTCTCATTTCCTCACAGGCCCCCGGTGGACTAGGCAATCACTAGTCTACTTTCTGTATCTACTTATTTGCCTGTTTTGGACAACTCATATATAGTCATTCATTGCTTAACAAAAGGAAACATTCTGAGGAATGTTGTTAGGCAGTTTCACTGTTCTATTAACATCAAAGCATGTACTTATATAAACTAAGATGGCTATGTTATCACTAGGTGATAGTCACATGTGGTGGCCTGTTGTTGACTAAAACATTATTGTGGCACATAACTGTAAATGAATTCATATAGTAAGTGGTGTTTTGTGTTTGCCATCTTTTTTAAAATTTATTTTTTATTTTTTTTAGTTGTAATTGGACACAATATCTTTATTTTATTTATTTATTTTATGTGGTGCTGAGGATTGAACCCAGTGCCTCGCCGCACGTGCTTGGTGAGCACTCTACTGCTGAGCCACAGCCCTAGCCCTGCCATCTTTTTTTTTTTTTTTCCACATAAATGTTTTCGAGATTCAACTATGTGTATTATGTACTTCATTTCTTTTTTTTTTTTAAATTTTTTTAGTTATAGATGGGCACAATATCTTTATTTTATTTATTTTTATGTGGTACTGAGGATTGAACCCAGTACCTCACGCATGCAAGGCAAGCACTCTACCACCGAGCTACAAATCCAACCCTTTCATTTCTTTTTTTTACTACTAAATAATATTTGATTTTATAGGTATACCACATTTGTTTACCCACCAAATGATGGACATTTGGGTTGTTCCTACTCTTTGGCTGTTAGATATAACGCTGCTACAGATTTTTGTGTGGATATGTCTTCATTTCTCTTGGGTATATACCTCTGAGTGGAATTACTGAATCATAAGGTAAGTAACTCTAAGTTACTGTCTGAAGAACTGTCAGACTGTTTTCCAAGTGGCTTTGCCATTTTACATTCCTACCAGTAGTTTATAAAGTTCTGATTTCTCTTCATCCTCACCAACACTTGTTATTATCTGACTATATGATTACAGCTTTGCTAGTGGGTGTGAAGTGGTATATTGTGGTTTTTACTTTTTGTAGTACTACGTACAGAATCCAAGGCCTTATGCATGCTGGGCAACTGCTTACCACCAAACTACATCCGCAGCCTTATCTTGTGGTTTTAATGTGCTTTTCCCTAATGATTCATGATGTGAAATATCTTTTCACGTGCTTATTCACCCATCTTCGCCTGAGAAATGCCTATTTAGATTTTTTTGTTCTTTTTAAAAACTGGGTGTATTTTTATTGCTGAGTTGCGTTATTTATATATTCTAGATACAAGTTCTTTATCAGAGATATCATCTGCAGATATCCTCTCCTAGGTTGTAAGTTGTCTTTTTTAAAAAAATTTTTAATTATACATGGGCACGATATCTTTATATTGCTTATTTATTTTTATATGGTGCTGAGGATTGAACCCAGTGCCTCACATGTGTGAGGTAAGCACTCTGCCACTGAGCCACAACCCTAGCCCTCATTTTCTTGATGATGTCTTAGGAAGCACAAAAGCTTTGAATTTTGATGAAATCCCATTAATCCATTTTTTTTTTTTTTAGAATCCAAAGCCTCTTTATGAACAGTAAGATTCGAGGTTAGTTTAAAAATATGGAATACTTCACGAATTTGTATGTCATCCTTGTGCAGAGGCCATGCTAATCTTCTCTGTATCGTTCCAATTCTAGTATATATACTGCCGAAGTAAGCACCCATTAATCCATTTTTTTTCTGTGTTGCTTGTGTTTGTGGTGTCATAGAAAAGTAACTGTGCCTAACCAAGGGCATAAAAATTTACTTGTATATTCTTCTCAAAGTTTTGTAGTTTTAGCTCTTATGTTATGGCCTGTGATCTGTTTGACTTTTAATTTTGTGTATAAGGTAAGACTGGGGTACAAATTTATTCTTTTGCTTATGATATCCAGTTGCCCCAATGCCATTTGTTGAAAACACTGTTCTTTCCAATTGGATTTTCTTGGCATCCTTGTAGAGAGTCCATTAGCCATAAATATATTTCTGGAGTCTCATTTCTATTTTTTTATATGTTCATCCTTAATCAAGTTCTATAGTCTTATTTACTTTAGCTTTGTGGTATGTTTTAAAAACAGGAAGTATGAGTCCTATATCTCTTTATTTTTCTTCATGATTGTTTGGTATCTCTGATTGCTTTGTATTTCCTTATGGATTCTAGATTTAGCTTTTCCATTTCTAGAAAAATAGTAACAACAAAAACCTAAAAAGCAAATAACTGGAATTTTGTTAGTAATTGCTTTGAATCTACAGGTCAGTTTGGAGAGTATTGCTATCTTAACAATTTTACTTGTTTTCTGTGGCTGTAACAAAATATTTGAGGCTGGGTAACATATAAAAAAGGAGGTTTATTTAGCTCATAGTTTTGGAGGCTAAAAGTCCAGGCTGGGTGGTCCCTTTGTTTTGGCCTGGTGAAGGTCCTGTTGACTGTGTCGTATCATGGTAGATGGCATTATGGTGGGATTATGTGCAAAAGAGAGAGAACACATGTCAAGACAGGAAAGAAAAGCAGAGAGGAGCTACCCTTATTCTTTTTATAACAACTCGCTCTCAGGAGAATGAACTCACTTTGCAAGACTAGCATTAATTCCTCAAAGGGCAGCGCCCAAAGATCTTATTACCTTGCACTAAGACCCACTTCTTAAAGTTTGCACCCTCTCTTAATTCCACTCCATTGCCATACTGGAACTGAGCTTCTAACACGAGAAACTTTGGGGAACAACTATATCTAGACAATGATATTAAGCCTTCTGAATCATGAACATGGGATGTTTTCATTTCATGTGTATTTCAATGTTTTATAATTTCCAGAGTATAATTTTTATATTTCCTTTGTTAAATTTATTCCTAGATATTTTATTGCTATTATAAGTGGAATTTTCTTTCTTTTCTTTGGTACTGGGGATTGAACCCAGGAGCTCTTTACCACTGAACTACATTCCCAGTCCTTATTTTTTATTTTGAGACAGGATCTCCCTAAATTGCTGAAAGTGTCACTAAAATGCTCAGGCTAACCTTGAACTTGCAATTCTCCTGCCTCACCCTCCATCCAGAGTTACTGAGATTATAGGTGTTCATCACTGAGCCCAGTTTATGAGTGGAATTATTTTCTTAATTTCACATTGGACTTTTCATCATTAGTGCATAGAAACAAAATAGATTTAAACATTGATCTTATACCCTGCAACCTTATTTAATCTTTATTAAGTTCAAACAGTTTTTTTTCAAATTGTTAAGTTCAAACAGTTTTTTTCAAATTGTTTTTTAGTTATATATGGACACAATATCTTTGCTTTATGTATGTATGTATGTATGTATGTATGTATGTGATGCTGAAGATTGAACCTAGTGCCTCACACATGCGAGGCAAGCGCTCCACCACTGAGCTATCCGAAGCCCCCAGTTTTTTAAAATTGAGTTCTCCCATGCATGGTGGCACATGTCTGTAATCCCTGCAGCTTAAGAGGCTAAGGCAAGACGATGGAGAGTTCAAAGCTAGCCTCGGCAAAATTGAAGCAACTCAGTGAGACCCTGTCTCTAAATAAAATACACAATAGGGCTAGGGATGTGCCTCAGTGATCCAGTGCCCTGAATTCATTCCTGGGTATCCAAAAACAAAAACAAAAACAAAACAAAACAAAACAAACAAAAACACACACACACACACACACACCAAAAATTGAGTTCTTAAAGTTTCCTATATATAGTGTCATATTCAAATAAATAGCCTTACTTCTTCCTTTCTAATTTGGATGTTATTTTATTCATATGTATGTATATGAATACATACACACATACATGCACATACATACATCACACACACACATATTCTTTTTTTTTTTTTTTAAATTCTAATAGCCATGACTAGAACCTCCCAATACAGTGCTAGATAGAAATGGTGATGGCAGGGGCTGGGGCTGGGGCTCAGTGGTAGAGTGCTTGCCTAGCATGTGTGAGGCACTGGCTTTGATTCTCAGCAGCACATATAAATAAACAAATAAAATGAGGGTCCATACATCTAAAAAAAATAAAAAAAAAAAGAAATGTGATGGCAGGGGCTGGGACTATAGCTCATGGTAGAGCACTTGCCTAGCACGTGTGAAGCAATGAGTTCAATCCTTAGTGCCACATAAAAATAAATAAATAAAATAAAAGTATTATGTCCATCTACAACTAAAAATATTAAAAAAAAAAGAAATCGTGATGGCAGACATTCTTATTTTTAATTTTATTTTTTATTTCTCTTAGGGAGACAGCATTCAATCTTTCACCTTAACTAGTTGTTAGCTATGGATTTTTCATAGATATTCTTCATCAGATTGAGGAAATTTCCTTCTAAATTTGTTGACTGTTTTTTTTTGGGGGGTGGGGCGTGGGGGGCAGTACCCGGGATTGAACTCAGAGGCACTCAACCACTGAGCCACATCCCCAGCCCTATGTTGTATTTTATGTAGAGACATAGAGATAAGATAGGGTCTCACTGAGTTGCTTAGCACCTTGCTTTTGCTGAGACTGGCTTTGAACTTGTGATCCTCCTATCTCAGCTCCTTGAGCTGCTGGGATTACATGTGTGCACCACCAAACCTGGCCTTATTGAATGTTTTTTATCATGAAGCAGTAGTGGATCTTTTTTCAGACTACTTTCTGGGACAATTATGTAATTTTCATCTTTGCTCTATTTCTTTAAATTCTTATTATACATGACAGGAGCATGTATTTTGACACATTATACATATATGGAGTATAACTTCTCGTTCTTCTGGTTATACATGATGTAGAATTACACTGGTCATGTTATCATATATGCACATAGGACAGTAATGTCTGATTCATTCCACTATATTTCTTATTCCCATTCCCCCTCCCTTTCCCTTCATTCCCCTCTAATACAAAATACTTCTTTTCTTCCTTACCTGCCCCCATTATGAGTTAGCATCTGAATATCAGAACATTCTGCCTTTAGTTTTTGGGGATTGGCTTATCTCATTTAGAATGATAGTCTCTAGTTCCATCCATTTACTGGCAAATGCCATAATTTCATTCTTCTTTATGGCTGAGTAATATTCCATTGTGTGTGTGTGTGTGTGTGTGTGTATACACACACACACACACATACACATTTTCTTTATCCATTCATATATTGAAGCATACTTGCAATGGTTCCATATTTTGGCTATTGTGAACTGAGCTGCTATAAACATTGATGTGGCTGCATCATTGTAGTATGTTGATTTTAAGTCCACTGGGTATATACTGAGGAGGGGGATAACTGGGTCAAATGGTGGTTCCATTCCAAGTTTTCTAAGGAATCTCCATATTGCTTTCCAGAGGGGTTGCACCAATTTGCAGTCCTAACAGCAATGTACAAGTGTACCTTTTCCTCCACATCCTTACCAACATTTATTGTTACTTGTATTCTTGATAATTGCCATTCTGACTGGAGTGAGATGAAATTGAAGTTTAGTTTTAATTTGCATTTCTTCAACTACTAGAGATGTTGAACATTTTTTTCATATATTTGTTCACCAGTTGGGTTTCTTCTTCTGTGAAGTGCCTATTCAGTTCCTTTGCCCATTTATTGACTGGGTTATTTTTATGTATTTATTTTTTATTGTGTTGAGTTTTTTGAGTTCTTTGTTTATTCGGGAGATTAATGCTCTATCTGATGTGCAGATGGCAAAGATTTATCTCCCATTCTGTAGGCTCTTTATGTATGTTCTTGATGTTTCCTTTGCTGTGAAGAAGGTTTTTAGTTTGATACCATCCCATTTATTGATTCTTGATTTTACTTTTTGTGCTTTAGGAGCCTTGTTGAGGAATTCAGTTCCTAAGCTGACATGATGGAGAGTTGGGCCTACATTTTCTAGTAGGCACAGGGTCTCTGGTCTAATGCCTAGGTCATTGATCTACTTTGAGTTGAGTTTTGTGCAGGAGAGATGGGGTTTAATTTCACTTGGCTACATATGGATTTTTGGTATGTTTATGGTACCTTTGTCTTGTGTTTTTGTAGGTTTGTCTCTGTGACTTTTGTTCTGTACCATTGGCTTCATGTCTGTTTTGGTGCCAATACCATGCCATTTTTCTTACTATAGCTCTGTAGAATAATTTACAGTCTGGTATTGTGATACCTCCTGCTTCACTTTTCTCACTAAGGATTGCTTTGGCTATTCTGGGTCTCTTGTTTTTCCAAATAAATTTCATGACAACTTTTTCTATTTCTATGAAGAACATCATTGGAATTTTAATGGAAATTGCATTGAATTAAATCTGTATAGTGCTTTTGGTAGGATGGCCATTTAAAAAATTTTTTTTTAGTTGTAGATGGATACAATAATTTTATTTGTCTTTATGTGGTGCTAAGGCTCAAACCTAGAGCCTCACACATGCCAGGTGAGTTCTCTACCACTGAACCACAACCCAGCCCAGGATGGCCATTTTGACAAAATTCTGCCTGTCCAAGAACATGGGAGATATTTCCATCTTCTAAGGTCTTCTTCAATTTCTTTCTTGTTCTGTAGTTTTCATTATAGAGGTCTTTCACCTCTTTTGTTAGAATAAGTCCTGAATTTTTTTTTTGAGGCTACTGTGAATGGGATAGTTTTCCTAATTTCTCTTTCAGTTGATTCATCACTGATGTATAGGAACACATTTGATTTATGGGTGTTAATTTTATATCCTGATACTTTGCTGAATTTATTTATGAGTTCTGGAAGTTTTCTGGTGGAGTTTTTGGGTCTTCTAAATACAGAATCATGTCACTGGCAAACAGGGATGGTTTGAGTTCTTCTTTTCCTATTTGTATTCCTTTCTTTCTTCTAACTACTTTGGCTAGAATTTCTAGGACTATGTTGAATAGAAGTGATGAATGAGGACATCCTGTCTTGTTCCCGTTTTTAGAGGGAATACTTTTCATTTTTCTCCATTTAGAATAATGTTGTCCTTGGGTTTAGCATATATAGCTTTTACAATGTTGAGATATATTCCTACTATCCCTAGTTTTTCTAGTGTTTTGAACATGAAGGGGTGCTATATTTTATCAAATGCTTTTCTGCATCTATTAAATCATATGATTCTTGTCTTTAAGTCTGTTGATGTGATGAATTATGTTTATTGATTTCCATATGTTGAACCAACTTTGCATCCCTGGAATGAACCCCACTTGATTGTAGTGCACTATCTTTTCAGTATGTTTTTTGTATATGATTTGCCAGAATTCTATTGAGAATTTTTGCATCTATGTTTATCAGGGATATTGGTCTGAAGTTTTCTTTCTTGATGTGTCTTTGTCTGATTTTGGTATCAGGGTGATACTAGCTTCATAGAATGAATTTGAAAGTGTTCTCTCCTTTTCTATTTCATGGAATAATTTGAGGAGTATTGGTATTAATTCTTCTTTGAAGGACTGGTAGAACTCAACTGAGAATCCATCTGGTCCTGGGCTTTTCTTAGTTAGTAGGCTTCTGATGGCATCTTCTATTTCACTGCTTGAAATAGATCTGTTTAAATTGTGTGTGTCCTGATTCATCTTTCGCTCTGTTAATATGGTATATAACATTTATTTTTTAGATGCTAAACCAACCTTGCATTTGTGGGATAATTCTCATGTAGTCACGACATACTCTTTTTTATATGTTGTTGGATTTAGTTTCCTTGTATTTTGTTGAGTAAAACTGACTTGATAGAATGAGTGTCAAAGTTCTCTTATCTTCTATTTCTAGCTTATAAATAATTGCCATTAAATCTTTCTTAAATGTTGGGTAATATTCTCCAGTGAAGCCCTCTCAGTCTGGGTTTGTTTTTCTAATTCAGATATTTTCTTTCTTTTTGAGCCTGTTTAGTACTTTGTGTTTCTCCAGGAATTTGCTCATTTTCTTTATATTGTTAGCATAAAGATGTTCATTCATAGTCTTCCCTTATAATCCTTTTAATTTCTATAACATTCTGTAATGTTGGCAATGACATTGTTTCATTTCCAATTTTAATACTCTATTCCTTTTTCCCCTTGATGAGTATAGCTAGAGGCTTATCAATGTTACTGACCTTTCCAAAGAATTAACTTTTGCTTTTGTTGATTTTCTCTATTTCATTTATCCATTTTAATTTTTACTCTTCTTTGTGTTTGCTCTGCTAATTTGCCCCCCACCACCCCACCCCTGTCTTAAGGTGAAAGGTTAGATTACTGATTTGAGATCTTTTTTCTTTTCTTTCTTTCTTTTTTTAATTTTTTTTTCAGTTGTAGATGAACACAATATCTTTACTTGTTTGTTTTTATGTAGTGCTAAGGATTGAACCCAGGGCCTCACACAGGTGAGGCAAGTGCTCTACCATGGATCTATAACCCCAGTCCTTGCTTCTTTTTTAATATATGCATTTAAAACTATAAATTTCCCTTAGCATTGCTTTCAATACCTCCCATAAGTTATGGTACACTGCATTTTCATTTTTATCATCTCAAGTTTTGGTATGTTGTGTTTTAATCCATTTTTTTCAAAGTATCTTCTAATATCTTTTATGTATTTTTTTTGACTCATTGGTAATTTAAACAGTTTATGTCCTTAGGTTTGTGAATCCACAAGCTTCCTTCTGTTACTAATTTTAACTTTATTTCATTGTATGATTTCACTTTTTAAAATATTTATTGAGGCCTACCATATGTCCCATCTTGGAGACTGTTCTATGTGTACTTCAGAAGAATATGAATTCTTCTGTTCTTGGGTGGAGTGTTGTATTACTGCATGTTAGATTGAGGAGGTTATAGTATTTATAATGTTGTTCACAACTGCTGTTTTTTTGTTGATCTTTGTGGCTTGCCAATCCATCATTCAAAACGGGGCACTGAGGTCTCCAACTATTATTGTTTAATTGTTTATTTCTTCCTGCAATTCTGTTAGTTTTTGCTTCCTGTATTTTGGGGCTGTGTTGTTAGGTACAAATATATTTATAATCACAATGTCTTCCTGTTGGATTGACTCTTTTGTCACAGAAGAATGTCTTTCTTTGTCTTTAAGAATAGTTTTTGTATTACAGTCTATTTTCTTTCCCTCAGTATAACCACATGAACTTTCTTACCACTACTGTCTGCATGACTTTTCCCTGTCCTTTTCCTTTTTGTACCTTTAAATCTATTTTTATAATTATATCCAGCCTGATAATCTCTGCATTTTGATGGATTTTTTATTCAGTAACCTTTAATGTTATTGATATATTGGATTTATACCTGTTGCTTTACTTTTTGTTTTTTATATCTCAGAGTTTTCCCTTTGTGCTTTTTTTAAAAATTCATTTTACATTTAAATATTTTCTTTTCTTTCTTTTTAAATTTTGTACTGGGGATTGAACCTAGGGGAGCTTTACTGCTAAGCTACATTTCTCAACCCTTTTTATTTTAGTTTTAATTTTGAGTCAGGGTTTCACTAAGTTCCTTAGGAGCTTGCTAAGTTGCTGAAGCTGGCCTTGAACTTGTGATCCTCCCGCCTCAGCCTCCTTAGCTGCTGAGATTCAGACATGCATCACTGAGCCTGGCACATTAATATATTTTCTAACATTTTAATCCTTTTTTTTTCACTATTCATTTTCTAATTGTTTTCCTACTGGCTTCTCTAGGATTTATCATATACATTGTATGTGTATGTTGCTGGGGATCAAACCCAGGACGTCATTGCAGCCTGGTAAGCACTCTTCCATTGAGCCACATCCCCAGCCCTATCATTTACATCTTAACTTATCAGAATGTTCTTCAGTTTTATACTATTTAATTCCAGTAATACATTAAACTGTTACTCATATATCCCCCTTTCCTTTTCCTCCTCTTTGTGCTATTATTGTTACACATATTACAGCTACATATATTACAAATTCTTTGTTTTAATTACTAGTTTCTATAATTTATGTTCTTTAAAGAAGCTGAGAGAAGAAAGGACAGCAAGCATGTATTCAAACAATTTGTTATATTAACTCTTAACTACTATTTCTGATTCTCTTAATTTGTTTCTGTGACATGAAAGGAGTTCCAGAAAGACGAAAAGATGGATGGGAAATATCTGAGGAAAGCTTTTCCACAATTAAGGAAAAATGAAACATGAAGATTTAAATATTGAAATTGAGAGGGGTAACAGAACACCAAAAAAAAAAATGCAGTGTCTTCAAATCTTTGGAAATTTAGATAATCTAACTGAAACAATACCAACCATTCAAAATAATGTATTAATGACAAATATGTATACACACACACACACACACACATACATATATATATGATGGAAATATAATGTATGTGAAAAATGTGTTCCCAAACTAGGTATTGCATGCTGCCATTTATCATAACATATCATGTGAAGTAGGGAAAAAGAGAAGGAGGAAGAGGAAGTGAGGTGAAGCAAAGGGAAGATAAGCAGGAGATGGCTGGAAGGAAGAGGGGGAGTAGAACAATATAGACCAAACTGTTAATTATAGGTCATAAAATTATGAATAAATTTTATGATAAGGTTTTAGATTACATATATTTTATAATTTGCAATAAGTTATACTTGTGATAAAATAATACACTTAAAAAATTGGGGCTGGGGTTTTAGCTCGGTGGAAGAGCACATGCCTAGCATGTGTGAGGCATCAGATTCGATTCTTAGCACCACATATAAATAAATAAAATAAAGGTCTATTGACAACTAAAAAATATTTTAAAAAATCCAGCAGAAATGAGCAAAACATACAAAAAAGGCAAGTCATCTACAACAAAATTAAAATGGCCCAGAAATATACACAGTTATGTACTGCCCAATGATGTTTTGGTCAGTGATAGACCACATATACGATGGCTGTCATATAAGATAATAGAGATGAAAAATTCCTATTACCTAGTGATGTCCTAGCTGTCATTGTACCACAATGCATTGCTCATGTGTTTGTTGTGTTGCTGGTGTAAACATACCTACTGCATTGCCAATTATAGAAAAGTATAGCACATACAATACATAAGACCTTATAATACACAACTATGTTACTGGTTTATATATTTACTATACTACCATTTTTGTCATTATGGTGTACTACTTTATCAAGTTTCTTGACTGCATCAAGAGGCCATGTTGATATTGACTATACCACCCAGGTTTGTGAAAGTACACACGATTGTTCATACAACTACAAAATCACCTAATAATGCATTTCCCAGAACACGTATCCCCAATGTTAAGTAACATGTAATTGTATATACCCAACCTCCCTAGAAATCAAAGAAATACAAATTATGATACTGCATTTTTAACTGATCAAATTGGAAAATAGTTTTCATAGGAAGATGCTTAGTGTTAGTAAGGATCCTAGGAAATAGGTTGATAAATGTATGAACATACCAATTTTTCTTCTTAAAAAATTTCTACCCCTTTTAAACTAGCAATTCCTTTTCTGGGAATTTATTCTATAGAAAAATAGTGGATACTCCAACTCTTCAGCTGTAATGAATATTAGAGGACATTTTAGAGAATATTCCATGAAAAATTTGGATTTATATTAATTAAGATTTAATCCAATGGCATGTGCCTAGGCTGAGACAGGAGGATTGCTTGAGCCTAGGAGATGGTAGCCCTAGGCAACATAGCAATACCCCATTTGAGAAAGAAAGAAAATGATTTAATACACTGAAAATAGTCTAAAATGGCAAATAACACGTAAAAGAATATACGAAAAGATCACATAATATAGATGTTTTTTGGATATTAGAATTATTAGTATTAAATTTGCTTTTCTTTTGCTCCTCAATGTTTTCTAAATTATCTAGAAAAGACAATAAATTACTATATTTGAAGTAGAAAACAGTTTTTTAAAAATAAAACATATTACCCTAAGATATGGAAGCTATTTTTATTTTTCAATGATTTATAAACATATATCCAATATTTACATAACTTTTTGAGCTAATGTGGAAATAGCTGAGTCAGTTACACTTACCACAGCATCAAAGATTGCATTCTCTGCCCCCCTTGATAAGGAGCACAAATTATGTACAGAGCATTGTGTTACACAAGATAGGGATTATATATAAAAGCCAGGGACCTGTATTTCTGACTTAAATAAGAGGCACAGTAACGGGGAGAAAAAGACTTATAAATTCACAACTACAAATCAATGGTTGAAAGTGTCAAGGAAAGGAAGAGGTGATTCCAACTGGGAGAATGAAGGCATGGTTTTATATACTAGTCAGCCACAATTTGCTTTTCTTTCCTTCTCCAATTTACCACTGAACGATTAAGATCATAAAAGAACTAAAATTCAAAGTATCTACTCCCATATTCCATATAAATGCTTACTAATGTTACTGATCCCTCCAGACCAGCTTATGTGCCACTCCACCATTGTTTCTGTAGGTTAACAGTATTTCTCATGATATGCTGTGGCCAAGAATTCTGTCTGTCTCCTTCCCTAAACTGAGAGCTCTGATAGGGCAGAGATTAAGTTTAACCCATTTTAGCATCCTCAGGTAGAATCAGCTTCCACAGATATCTGTCATGACCTTTAAAGCTTTGTGCATGTGTTTAACATCTAAGAAAATAAAATGTAAAAGTCATACCTGGTAGGATTCCTCTTGTCTTCCTCAGAGATCAAAAACCAAACAAAATCTGCGTAGCTCATCCTTCCCTCTTTCTGTACTGTTTTTCCTCTGAAGAAAAATGCAAGACGTAAAATTTTCTGAGCAATTAAGGAATAAAATAACATCCTTCCTTAGAGAGGAAGGATTCTACTTTTTGAAAAAGTAGAATGCTGGGTACCTCATAAACAGCACATTTTGTGGCCTAACTTCTTTTTTAAAGGCCTCCAGGGTGAAACCAGAAGATATTTACAAATATGAAGAAAAGAAAATATGGTTTCTAATATAAATACAAATAATGGTATCAAATATTGTTACCTGTATTTAGGTATAAGACTAATTCTTTTTTTTTAAATACATATATATATATATATATTTTAGTTGTCAATAGATTTTAAAAATTTTATTCATTTATTTATTTATATGTGGTGCTGAGGATCGAACCCAGGGCCTCACACATGCCAGGCAAGTGCTCTACCACTGAGCCACTACTCCAGCCCAAGACTAATTCTTATGTTAAAGAGAATTACTGTCTTACATTAAACCATGATTGTGGGTTTTTTTTTTTAGGATATTATTTGACCCAATAGTGCTGCCAAATTATACAAGAAGCCTTTCTAATATGAGATTATTACATTATTACTGATAGTTATGTTTTAATTCAGATTTTGAACTTTTTCTCACCTTGTTACTGCCCCAGAAAATATCCTTTCAATAATTCTGTTTGATGATGCTAAATGTAAATAACAAATTACAAAGATAGTTAGAAATATACTTCATGTAAGCAATACTTCTGGTAAATTTATTTTCATTTGCTACAAGCTAAACCATAACAATCTTCTATGACAAGAGTATGAGTAAATCTTTCTTATATATATGCTTTTTTCCCGTAATTTTAAAAAAGAACAAGGAAATGAATGTGCTTGACATTTGCAAAGTATTTATGTAGTTGAGCTTATATGTATAAAATTTATACTGATTTTTGTTATCCATAAGACAAAATTTCCTCTAAAACAAGACAAACTTTATCTCAGCATTAATTCAAGGGGGAACTGATTTTTACAGCTCCTAAAAAAAGGTCAAATGAAAGCAAGTAAAACAATGGAGAATTCTTTTAAGCAGAGTTTTAGAAAAGAAACTAAAACATATCATGAACATACTTTCTTATATTCCCATTCTATGAAAGTCCAGGATATAACAAAATTTTTAGAAATTCTATCTGTAAGTCTTATTTATATAGATAATTATATCTTAAGATGATATATTGCTTTTTGATAACTGATGCTAAAAAATCTATAGCAGTATACCTCACTGTGATTCAAACAGCTAAAGGCATTAATTTAAATTAAAAAAAAAAAAAAGGAGATCTTAGGTCTCAGACCTGCTCTTTTAACAAGTACCCCAGGCAATGGCATACACACTAGAATTTCAGGACCCATGATGAGGTTAATAGGGAGTTAGCAGCTATTGACATCTAGTTTTTCCTGCATGCTGTTAGATATAGTCAACATAAAGGTACATCAGTCTAGTAGAAGAAAACTTTGAATGTGTGTGCCAGGAGAGTCATACCTGGCCACACAAAAAGCTTACATAAAGACCCTCTATACTTTATTGAGCACTATTGTATGGGGTTAATAATTTGTACTAGATAGAAAAGAAGAGGTATACAGGGAAAGCAAGGATATTTAATTCCAAAGCTATGATTTTTCTTAAGTCTTTTTTAGCTTTGGAAGCAATGATTCCATTTCCTAACCCTGAAGATCATATTATTCCATACTATCCCATTAAGCACAGTTGCTGAGTGAAGAATTATTTACAGTTTAGAGGTCTCTGCATTTATTCAGAACTAGATGCCTGCTTTTCTGGACTTTTTCCCATTCAAATGAATCTAGTGAGTTGCTATTATGAGAGGATTTTTGAGAACTTGAAAATTACATTTATAGCAACCAGAAAGGGAGCTTTAGAGTCCATAGGGTTGTGCATGATTTTTTGAGGCTGGCTCATGTATGGATGATCTGTTATGGGTAATAGAAAGGTACAGGGCTAATAGGGCTGATCATATACCTCTATGAATATATTCATCTTTATGGTATATTTTAGTGACAAAAATGTTATGACTACTTGATGATGGGAGGTAACAGTACTAATGTATTTGTTTATCAAATAAGTTACATGAAGTTATTTCCACTTTATGTCTGCTTGGCACCTCAGGAGAACTGCCACAAACCATTAGTCACAGATACACCAAATAACAAACAATATTCAATACATTTATTTAAGATCTATACTCTGTTACATCTAAAAAGACTGAGAAAATATTTAAGGACAGAACAGGAATAATCTTATGACAGAAGAATGAATCATTGTATGTTGGTGCTTAGTTAAGAATATTCAATCAGTAGGCAATAGGTTCTAAGTTTGCAGTGAGCAAAAATGAAGAAAAAAGCATAATATTGTCTGACATGTAATTTTTTCTTTTCTTACAAAATCACACAAAATTCATCGTCAGAGGAAAATATCTTTCTGGAATTAAATTGAAAAAGTAAAATTTTATAAGAGTCCTTGAAAATAAAACTTGATAAGGTAGAGACATTATTTTCATTCTTGGCCTTTTATAGAAATATTGTTAAATGAAAAAGTTTATAAAAAGTGTATATATATATATGTGTGTGTATATATATATATACACACACACATATATATATATATACTCTTTCATATAGATTTACAGAGGTGTGAATTTTATTCAATTCATCATCATAAAGATACACATCACTACAAAGTCTTGCCACTTTGTTTGTTTTGTTTACTTACCTTTAAACCCCTTATAAATCTGGCCTCTAAATTAAAAACAAAACAAAACAAAACAACTTTCCACAAAAGAATTCTTGGCTCTGTAAAGAAATCCGGTTAGCCACAGAATTTAAGAAATAGAAATTTCTCATAAGGAGTGGGAATAGTTTACATAACTTTTCAAAATAACATTTTCAAAATGTTTAAGTCTTAGCCTCTGCAGAATTACTCACCCTGGTCATTATATCGAGACAGATCGGCCTGGCTGATGAACAGGTCATGATCACTATCTAGCTCCCAGAATTTACAATATATAACATAGAAATGTTCATAGGAGAAGTAATCTGTAATTTGATTTATATCTTCCTCTTCTTCTAAAAGGGATAGAGTCTGAAAATAGTATGAATAGAAGATTAATTTTAAAATTATGAAAAACAAGCTTAGGCATTGTAGTCTAGCAAGTTTCTGCTTTAAATTGAATTTAAAATTTTGTCTTTTGTACTAAACCAGGTACTTTTTTTTAATAGGTAACCTGCTACTACCTTTAATCAACTGATTCATCTACAAGCATTTATTGAGCTCTGTGGTATACTTATCAGCAAAAGGCTAAATGATGTGGAGGATACAAAAGCAAGGAGAGGGAAGGATCATCACTAAGAGGGCTGTAACTTCTCAAAGGTCCCCAGACTGGCAGGCACAGAACAATCAGACGATAGACTTAAAATGCATGGCCATAAACTAACACTGCTCTTAACTTTTCAAAGTTATGTGAGCAATATTAAGAAGCTTGGGAATCACATACAGCATTTATTTGTAATGAAATCAAGGATACTATAAGATTAGTTATGCACACAATTGTGGTAACATATGGTGGTGGCCTTGCATAGAAGGCATGGTGGGTGGAGCTGCAGGATCCTGAGCTAGAAGAAAACTGAGTTTCTTGACTCCCTATGTATCCCTAAGGAAAACATCAGAAGTAAAGATTATAAACACACAATTCTATAGTGAGCCAAATTAAATGAGTAGATAAATGAACAATTTCAGAAATGGAATATTCAAAAAGAAACCTTAAGGAAACAATGAATAGAACAAAAGTCAGTTGGCAGAAATAAGGTCAGATAAGTCAATAATCACAATAAAGATAGATGAGCTTAATCTCCCTACTGAAAGACTTTTAAATTTTTTTTAATTTGTTTTAATTAGTTATACATGACAGTAGAATGAATTTATGCACTTTGATATATCATACATAGATAGGATATAATTTCTCATTTTTCTGAGTGTATATGTTGCAGAATCATATTGGTCATATAGTCACAAATATACATACAGTAATAATGTGTTTCGTTCTACTATCTTTCCTATCCCAACATCCCCTCCCCTCCTTCCCTATCACTTCCCTCTACCTAATCTAAGGTAATGCTATTCTTCCCCAGTACTCCCCGTCTTATTGTGAATTAGCATCTGCATATTAGAAAAAATGTTCGCCCTTTGGTTTTGTGAGATTGGCTTATTTCGCTTAGCATGATATTGTCCAACTCCAACCATTTACTGACAAATGCCCTAATTTCACTCTTATTTAAAGCTGAGTAATATTCCATTGAGTATATTTATCACATTTTGTTTATCCATTCATTTATTGAGGGACACCTAGGTTGGTTCCATAGTCTAGCTATTGTGAATTGAACTGCTATAAACATTGATGTGGCTATATCACTATAGTATAAATAAAAATAAAACAAAGGTTATTGTGTGCACAACAACTAAAAAATATTTTTTAAAAAAGTCTTTCATGAAATACTATAGTGAAAGACTTTTAAAAAATATTTTTAGTTGTTGATGCACACAATAACCTTTGTTTTATTTTTATTTATTTTTATGTGGCTGAGGATTGAACCCAGTGCCTCACATGTACCAGGCAAACACTCAAAAACACTCTATCACTGAGCCATAATCCCAGCTCCCCGAAAGACTTTTTGATTGAGTATGAAAACCAAATCTAGAAAGATGATTTTGGTATATGAATAGCTATAAGAGGTTACACCTACAGAAAAAAAAAGAAAGGTAAATATAAAAAGGTAATATTAAGAAAAGTAATCAATGAAAAGGAAAATATGTATTAATATTAGTAGAAAATAAAATGGAATTCAAGATGAAAATCAAAGGACAGAGAGGACTGTATCATAATACAAATGCATTACTTTGATAAAATTATTTTTTAAATGCAGACAGAAACCAAAATGCTCTGGTAAATTGAAAACAACAGAAATTATTAAATTATGGCAAATCTGATTAATGGAAGATTTTGTGGTGAGTAAAAATTATAGTCTACATATAAATATAGGAAAACCATGATGTAGTAAGGGCAAAATATAAGCTGCAAGATTATACATATCAAGAACTGTGCAAAATCCCCAAAATCCATACACGCATATGAATGGGGCTAGAATAACATACAAAAATGGCACTACTTGCATTAGAGGAGTAAAATGTGGTTTTTCTTCTGTGTTATAAATTTTCTTGTAAATGGTTTGTTTTATAAAGTATCTTTTCATGTGTATAAAGCAGAATATTGTCAGTAATAAAACAAATCTTTCACCTACTGGATTGTCACAACATAAAGAAGAAAAATGTCTTCTTTTGTTGGTGAGTATGTAAGTGAAGGTATGAACCAGGCAGAATCTATCAAGTTAAAATTTTAAATGCCATCTGATGCAGGATTTTCCCTCCAGTGGTCTATTCTGTAGGAAATTTCTGGCTTATATACAGCCAAAAGAAAGTATAAGGATGTTTTCTACACCACTGTAATAGAGAAAATCTGAAATTGAGGAATATGTAATTAAAGTGCAGCATGCAATTGATAATGCAGTTGTTAGGAGAAATGAGATAGATTTACATGAATGGAAATGAAAGAAGTCCAAGACACTGTTAATAAACAAGTTACCAGAATAGTAAGTATGAACCCATATATTAGGGGGAAAAGTCCTCATAATAGCAGCCACACAAAATTATATATTCCATATATGCATTTACAAGGAAATAAAACTACAGATAATATGGGTTCCTTCTGGGAAGGAGAGTGAAATGGCAGAGTAAAGACAAAGAGCAACTTTTGCTTATCTTTTAATCTAGATATATCCATATTATTTGCAAGTTTGGAATAGTTGTTCATATACTAAAAGAAAGACTAAGGCAAGAGATAGGGAAGAAAAGGGAGACAAAAATAAATTACACTCCAAGAAGAGAACATTTGAGTTCTATTTCCAGTTCAGCAACCTGCCTGCTATATGCTCTTATGCAATATAGTCAATTATATTTGAGACTCAAGTTTTATTATCAGTAAAAAATTGATTATAATAATAATGATTCAAAAACTACAAATGATAATGTGCTTCAGAAAATGTGAGGGAGTATTATCATTGTTCTTAAGATGTTATGGAGGGCTGGGGTTGTGGCTTTGTGGTAGAGTGCTTCCCTAGCATGTGTGACGCATTGGGTCTGATCCTGAGCACCACATAAATACAACACAATACAATACAACACAATAAAATAAAGTTATTATGTCCATCTACAATTAAAAATTTAAAAAAAGATGTTATGGAAATACTATCATCTTAACACATTCCATAATACTACTGAGAACTGAAGTAGGCATCAGGTATTCAATAAGCATCAAAATTACTGATCATTTTAGAACAAAATGTTTTAAAATCTATTATGAACTGTTAATTTGGCCAAATCTTCAATACCATGACTGTCACGGGAGAAAATAAAGAGTAATAAGGTTGTATTATTTGCCAAAGCTTCATTTAATAAGATTCATTTAAAATAAAACATTTCTTGGTAGGCTGACAGGAGGATTGCAAGTTTGAGGTCAGCTTCAGCAACTTAGTGAAACCCTATCTCAAAAAAATAAAAGAACATGAGATGCAGCTCAGTGGTAAAGTGCCCCTGGGTTCAATACCCAGCATTGCATAAACAAAAACAAAAACATTTGTTTTTAAGTCAAAACAATTCTACTTTAGTTTTATAGAAGCTGTGATCAGGCATGAAGATTACCTCAGTAAAAGGCTCCCACTAGTGGTCAATACTTTCATTTGATAAAATAACTGAATGAAATGTATTCCTATTTTAAAGGAGTTTTTAGTACTGTTCTTTAGCAGTAGTTGGATAAACTCACTGCAGAAAGAATCAGGTCCATATTCTTCTATTTCTTTAGTAAGGCACTTCCCCAACCCGGTTCCAGCCTCATCAATGGTCACTCTCCCAAGGGCTTCTGGCCACTTAATACTGTTTGGCAGTTCTTGAACATGACACTTTCATGTTTTTGCCTTTTGCTTATGCTGCTTCTTCTGTCCAGAATTCCCTTTGAACTAATTTTTTATCTTGGTAAACTCCTGATAGCCTCCAAGTCAAGACCACATGCCATCCCTTCTATGAAACCTTCTCTGCACCTTTTACACTTGTCTGTGGAATCTATCAAGTCTGCTGTTGCTGTCTGTGCTTGTCTCTCTCTTGCTCCACAGTGCATGCCTTAAGGCAGATATGCCTTGCTATTCAATTTTCCTCCTCCCCCTCCCCCTCCAACACATTCTGGTCTCTCACTATAGGTATCTGATAAACGCTTAATGTCTAAAAGTAGTGATAAAGCTTTGCATACAGTAAGTGCTCAAATATTTGTTAAATGAAGTAAAAGGATTAAATTGTTCTTTATATCACTGTATGAGAGGCATACTTGCAAAAAGTTGCTTTTTCTTATCTCTGTCGAAGTAATTTTTCCACTCCAAGATCTGTTGACCGTGTAGAATATTCTCTGAATAACCTGGTTCCAAGGAAAACAAAACCAAATAAAAATATTAAAGATCTCCATTATTTTACCAGTATATCTGGAGGCAATATTTTTTTTGAACCAATTTAAGTTTTGATATCAGGTATAATTCCTGGTGAAAAATAAACCTACATCTACATATTTTGAATCTGCTTTTATAATTTTGGGAAGAAAAAATTTTCTGCTCTCAAGTCTTACTTTCCCAACTGCTTACACATCCCTACCTTTATTTACCTCTCATTTATACAGTGATGCCCAAGTAGTGTTTATTGGCTGAATGTTCTGAGAAGGCAAATGTGGGGGTAGTATCTCCTAGGTTGGTCTTATGACTGATCAGTAGTCAGAAGGATGGCCGTCAAGGTGGTATGATTGAAGAGCGCATTATTCTGGTTATTAAAGCTTTATTCATCAGAGCCTTGAAGACCTCTGGTTTTCCATACTTTTATGGAAACTCAAAATACATCTTGGGTAATTTACATGCTGACTTTCACATGGGCATAAACACCTTTCTTATCAGCTAGTGTTTTAATGAGTTTAGCAGAAGCAAAACTCTGGAAAACACCAGAGATAGGATGGGAAGGAAACAGGAAATAAATGTCTAGACTGGGGATGTGTGCTACAGCATAGGGGAAGACTGGAAAAGTAAGATAGAGGCTGCAATCCCTGGTACCAAAAAAAAAATAAATCAAAATCTCATTTTTCATAATTCCATGTCCCCTCTCGTAAGTTAAAGTCAATTTCAGTGCTTGCTTCAGCAGCACATACACTAAAATTGGAATGATACAGAGAAGATTAGCATGGCCCCTATGCAAGGATGATAAACAAATATTTTTGAAATATTTTCAAAAAACAATTCCCAATAAGGTTTAGATTTGACGATGAAATAAAAACCTTCCATAATAGACGAAAGAATTTACAACTAGAAAACCTGCACTGCACTAGAACATCCTCGGCAAAATATTCCATGAGGAGGAAATGAAAAAAACAACAATGAAAATCAGCAAAAGGCAATACTACACTAAAGGAAAAACTAATCAAAGGAGAAATCAAGTCAAATGAAATAACAAAAATAAACAAAAATGACTAGGAATACAAATCATGTCTCAATAATAATCCTGAATGTTAATGGCCTAAACTCACCAATCAAAAGACATAGACTGGCAGACTGGATTGAAAAAAAAAAAAAAAGACCCAACAGTATGCTGCCTTCAAGAGACTCATCTCATAGGAAAAGACATCCATAGACTGAAGGTGAAAGGTTGGGAAAAACCATACTACTCACATGGACTGTGGAAACAAGCAGGGGTTTCCATCCTCATATAAAATAAAGTAGACTTCAATCCAAAGTTAATCCAAAGGGATAAAGAGGACATTTCATACTGCTTAAGGGAACCATCCATCAACAAGACATAACAATTATAAATATATATGCCCCAAACAATGGAGCATCTACATTTATCAAACAAACTCTTCTCAAGTTCAAGAGTCAAATAGACCACAACACAATAATTCTGGGTGACTTTAACACACCTCTTTCACCACTGGTTAGATCTTTCAAACAAAAGCTAAACAAAGAAACTACAGAACTCAATAATATAATCAATAACTTAGACTTAACAGACATACATAGAATATTTCTTCCATCAATGATTGAATATACTTTCTTCTTAGCAGCACATGGATCCTTCTCTTAAATAGACCATATTTCATGCCACAAAGCAACTCTTAGCAAATACAAAAAGTAGAGAGACTACCCTGCATTCTATCAGATCATAATAGAATGAAATTAGAAATCAATGATAAAATAAAAAATAGAAGCTACTCCAACACCTGGAGACTAAATAATATGCTACTGAATGAACAATGGGTTGCAAAAGACAGCAAAGAGGAGATTAAAAATTCTTAGAGGTAAATGAAAACACTGATACAACATATCAAAATCTCTGGGACACTATGAAAGCAGTACTAAAAGGAAGGTTCATTGCATGGAGTTCATTCCTTAAAAGAAGAAAAAGTCAACAAATAAATGACCTAACATTACATCTCAAAGCTCTAGAAAAAGAAGAACAAATCAACACCAAAAGCGGAATACAGGAAATAATTAAAATCAGAGCTGAGATCAATGAAATTGAAACAAAAGAAACAACTGAAAAAATTGACAAAACAAAAAGTTGGTTCTTTGAAAAAATAAATAAAATTGAATAACCCTTACCCATGCTAATGAAGAGAAGGAGGGAGAAAATTCGAATTACTAAAATTTGTGATGAAAAAGGAAATATTCCAATGGACACTACAGAAATACAGGAGATAATTATAAATTATTTTGAAAATTTGTACTCTAATAAAACAGAAAATATCAAAGACATTGACAAATTTCTAGAGTCAGATGATTTGCCCAAACTGAATCAGGATGATATATACAAGTTAAACAGATCAATTTCAACCAATGAAATAGAAGACGCCATCAGAAGCCTACCAACCAAGAAAAGCCCAGGACCAGATGGAAACGCATTTGAGTTCTACAAGACCTTCAAAGAAGAACTAATACCTATACTCCTCAAATTATTTCATGAAATAGAAAAAGAGGGAACACTTCCAAACTCATTATATGAGGCCAATATCACCCTGATTCCAAATCCAGACAAAGACATATTAAAGAAAGAAAACTTTAGACCAGTACCTCTAATGAACATAGATGTAAAAATTGTCAATAGAATTCTGGCAAATCAAATACAAGGATGTATCCAAAAGATAGTGCACCACAATCAAGTGGTGTTCATCCCAGGGAGGCAAGGTCGGTTCAACATTCAGAAATCAATAAATGTAATTCATCACATCAATAGACTTAAAAATAAGAACTATATGATCATCTCAATAGATGCATAAAAAGCATTTGAGAAAATACAACACCTTTTCATGTTCAAAACACTAGAAAAACTAGGGATAACAGGAATATATCTCAACATTGTAAAAGCTATCTATGTTAAGCTGAAGGCTAACATCATTCTAAATGGAGAAAAATTGAAGGCATTTCCTCTAAAGGGATGCCCTCTTTTACCACTTACATTTAACATAGTTCTTGAAACTCTAGCCAGATCAATTAGACAGATGAAAGAAATTAAAGGGATATGGATAGGAAAAGAAGAACTCAAACTATCACTATTTGCTGATGACTTGATTCTATACCAAAAAATTCCATCAGAAACGTTCTAGAACTAATAAATTCAGCAAAGTAGCAGGATATAAAATCAACACTCATAAATCAAAGACTTTTTTGTACATCAGTGACAAATCCTCTGAAAGAGAAACCAGGAAAACTACCCCATTTGCAATAGCCTCAAATAAAAAATGAAATACTTGGTAATCAATGAAAGCGGTGAAAGACCTGTACAATGAAAACTACAGAACACTAAAGAAAGAAATTGAAGAAGTCCTTAGAAGATGGAAAGATCTCCTGTGTTCTTGGATAGGCAGAATTAATATTGTCAAAATGACCATACTACCAAAGCACTATAGAGATTTAATGCAATTCCAATCAAAATCCCAATGACATAGAAATAGAAAAAGCAGGGCTGGGGTTGTGGTCAGCGGTAGAGCACTCACCTCGCATGTGCGAGACCCTGGGGTTTGATCCTCAGCACCACATTAAAAAAAGTGAATGAATAAAATAAAGGCATTGTGTCCAACTACAACTAAAAAATAAATGTAAAAAAAAAAAAGAAAAAAAATAAGTAGAAAAAGCAATCATGAAATTAATTGGAAAAATAAGAGACCCAGAATAGCCAAAGCAATCCTTAGAAGAGTGAAGCATGTGGCATCACTATACCAGATCTTAAACTACACTACAGAGCAATAGTAATAAAAACATCATGGTATTGGCACCAAACTAGATTTGTAGACTAATGGTACAGAATAGAGGACAGAGACAAACCCACATAAATACAGTTATCTCACATTAGACAAAGGCACCAAAAACATATATTGGAGAAAAGATAGCCTCTTCAACAAATGGTACTGGGAAAATGAAATCCATATGCAGCAAAATGAAATAAGCACCTATCTCTCATCATGTACAAAACTCAACTCAAAGTGGATCAAAGACCTAGGAATTAAACCAGAGACCCTGCACAGAATAGAAGAAAAAGTAGGCCCTAATCTTCATCATGTTGAATTAGGCCCTGGCTTCCTTAATAAAGACTCATAAGAAATAAAACCAAGAATCAATAAATGGGATGGATTCAAACTAAA
This sequence comes from Marmota marmota marmota, assembly GCF_001458135.2. Taxonomy (NCBI): domain Eukaryota; kingdom Metazoa; phylum Chordata; class Mammalia; order Rodentia; family Sciuridae; genus Marmota; species Marmota marmota. The sequence continues at coordinate 27,429,423 of NW_026000240.1, forward strand.
AAGCTTCTTCTCAGCAAAAGAAATAATCAGTGAGGTGAATAGAGAGCCTACAGAATGGGAGCAAATTTTTATCACATGCACATCAGATAGAGCACTAATCTCTATGATATATAAAGAACTCACAGATCTTAACACCAAAAAAACCAAATAATCCAATCAATAAATGGGCAAATGAACTGAACAATTTTCAGAAGATGATATACAATGAATCCAGAAATATATGAAAAAATGTTCAACATCTCTAGCAATTAAAGAAATGCACATCAAAACTACTCTAAGATTTCATCTCACTCCAGTCAAAATGGCAGGTAGTTAGAATACAAACAACAATAAATATTAATGAGGATGTGGGGAAAAAGGCACACTCATACATTGCTAGTGGGACCACAAATTGGTGCAACCAATATGGAAAGCAGTATGGAGATTCCTTGGAAAACTTGAAATGGAACCACCATTTGACCCAGCTATCCTATTCCTCGGTTTATACCCAAAAGACTTAAAAACAGCATACTACAGTGATGCAATGATATTAATGTTTATAGCCGTACAATTCACAATAGCTAAATTGTGGAACCAACCTAGTTGCCTTTTGGTAGAGAATGGATAAAGAAAATGTGATATATATATATATATATATATATACCCAGTGGAATATTACTCAGCATTAAAAGAGAATAAAATTATGGCATAGGTAAATGGATAGAACTGGAGAATATTATGCTAAGTAAGCTAATCCCCAAAAGCCAAAAACTAAATGTTTTCTCTGATATGTGTATGCTGATCTATGACGGGGATGTGGTGGGGAGCATGGGAGGAATGGAGGAACTTTAGATAGGGCAAAGGGGAGGGAGGAAAGGAAACGGTGTATGGGGATAGAAAAGATGGTGGAATGAGGTGGACATCATTACCCTAAGCACATGTAAAGACACGAATGGTGTGACTCTACTTAGTATACAACCAGAAACATGAAAAATTGTGCTCCATATGTGTACTATGAATTGAAATGCATTCTGCTATCATGCATAACAAATTAGAATAAATAAATAAATTAAAAAAACCTTTCTCCTTTGCAAAACTCTGATTGGCATTCTGTGTAGTGGGCAAAACAGAACTGATTCAGTAACAGTGTGAGGAATAAATGGGAAATCCTATGCAGATGGCATCTAGTGATACCTCTACTGTAAGAAGAATTACTTTCTGGGACTGAGAATATAATATAGTTAAAATCTTTATTTGATTTCCTTAAAAAAAATTCCCAAAGCTCCCAAACAGCAGAAATCCAATGGAAAAATAATCCACTAAATGAGAGTCAAGACAAAAAGTGGCAGGAAATCACAAACACATATCCATACTAATACTGAATATTAATGATCTCAATTCCCCAATTAAAAGACACAGATTAGAAGAATGGATCAAAAGCAATAACTAACCATATGAGCAGCCGACACTGATGCACACACTGATCACACACTGATGTGAGGACCTGGACTGATATCCCAGCCCTTCTCATCTGCCTGATCCTCTGTATTGTTCTCACTGCTCTCAAACTCTACAGCAGCCTCTTGACCTTGGTGAGAGCCACAACTTCTCCCTAGGATTGCCTCCTCACTGGGCCATCAGCTCCACCCCAGGGGAAGCCTGCTTTGGTCCCTGACCTGATCACCATGGACTGAGTGAGTGGGCATCAGTGGACTTAGAGCCTAAGGCTTGAGACTTCTGATCTGACACTTGAGCTTAGCACGCAGAGGGAATGTCTGTCATGAGCCTGTCACAGTTAAGTGTGTTCGCAGTGCTTAGAATTAATCTAGAATTGTTTGCTGTGAATAATTAATCTAGAATTAATTGCCATGAACTGATTATGTATGTCTCTTGCAGTGCCCAGCATTAAGGATTGTCGTTTTCTTGATTAAGAACCTATAGAGTGAAACTGTATTGAGTGAGTTGAGTGAATAAAGCATTGAAAAGGGCAAAAAAACCAAAAAAACAAAAAAACCAAAAAACTAACCATATGCTGTTTATAAGAGACTCATCTGACATGCAAAGACACCCACAGTCTGAAGGTAAAAGGATGGAAAAAATTATTCCATGCATAAGGACCCTGAAAACAAGCAGGAATAACTATTATCATATCTGACAAAGCAGATTTCAAGCAAAAATTAATCAGAATAGATAAGAAAGTCACTATGTCCTGATAAAAGGAACAATCCAACTCGAAGATATTAACAATAATAAACATTTATGTTCCAAATGTCAGTACAACCAATTACATATAAAAATAATACTATAAATCAAATGGACCTAATAGACATCTACAGAATATTTCACCCCCAAACAGCTGAATTTACTGCTTTAGCAGCACATGGAACTTCTTCCAAAATATACCATATTCTAGGCCACAAAGGAAATCTTAGAAATGCCAAAACAAACAAACAAAAAATCAATATAACCCCATGCATCCTATTAGATTGTAGTGGAATGAAACTAGGAAATCAGCAGCGAGAAAAATATGGAAACTATGTAAACATATGTAAATACTACTCTCTTAAATGAAGGATAGATCAAAGAAGAAATGAGAGTAGAAAACAAGAAATTCTTAGAAATGAATGAGAACAAAGATACACTATAACAAAATCATGGGACAACATGAAAATAATTTTAAAAGGAAAATTTGTAGAACTGAGTGCCTGCATTAAAAAAAACAGATCCCCAATGAATAAGCTTATGGTCTACCTCAAGGGCTTAGAAAAAGAAAACTAACTCCAAAACCAGTAGAAGACTGGAAAATAATTAAAATCAGAGCTGAAAATCAGTGAAATTGAGAATAAGAAAACAATACACAAGATCAATGCAATGAATAGTTGTTTTTCACAAAGATAAATAAGATTGACAAAACCTTAGCCAAACTAACCAAGAATGAGAAGAAGCAAATCAACAAGATCACAAAAGAAAAAGGAGATATCACAGACCCTTGTAAATCAAGGATTATCAGAATTTACTTTGAAAATTTATACTCCAATAAACTAGAAAATCTGGAAAACACTGACAAATTTCTAGACACATATGACCTGCGCAAATTGAATCTGAGAGATATAGAAAACCTAAACAGACCAATATCAAGTAATGAAATTAAAATAGCAATTAAAAGCCTTCGATAAAACAAAAGCCCAGGGGCTGGGGTTGTGGCTCAATGGTAGACACTTGCCTTGCACATGTGAAGCACTGTTCGATCCTCAGCATTACATAAAAATAAACAATATGAAGATATTGTGTCCATCTTTGACTAAAAAAAAAAAAAATGCCAGGACCTGATAGATTGTCAGCTGAGTTCTGCCACACCTTTACAGAAGAACTAACACCAGTCTTTCTCAAATTTTCCAGAAAACTGAAAGGGAGGGAACACTCCCAAAATACACTCAACGAAACCATTAAAACCCTGATACCAAAACCAAAGATGCATCAAGGAAAGAAAACTATAGACCAACATTCCTGATAAACACAGATGTAAAAATCCTTAATATATTATTAGCATACAGCATTCAAAAACACATCAAAAAGATAATACACCATGATCAAGTGAGTTTTATTCTAGGGGCACAAGGTTGGTTCAATATTCACAAATCAATAAATGTAATTCACCACTTAAACAGATTTAAGGACAAGAATCTCATAATAATCTCAATAGATAAGGATCTCTGATAAGATCCAGCACCTATTTGTATTAAAAATGCTGGAGAAGTGAGGGATCAAAGGAACTTACCTCAACATTGTAAAAGCCATTTATGACAGACCCAAAGCCAACATCATACTGAATGGAGAAAAACTGCAATCATTTCTGCTAAAATCAGGAAAAAGATAAATAAGGCTGTTCACATTTACCACTCATATTCAATATAGTCCTCAAGACATTAGCCAGAGTGATCAGGTAGAAAAGGAAATCTTTCAAAAAGGATACAAATAGGAATAAAAGAAGCCAAACTATCTTTGCTTATTACATAATCCTAGATCTAGAAGACTCAACAAAACAAAACAAAAACAAAAAACTCCACCAGAAGACTTTTAAAGCTTATGAACGAGTTCAGCAAAGTAGCAGGATACAAGATCAACACCCATAAATCAATAGCTTTCTTATACTTTAACAGTGATTGAGACAAGAAAGAAATTAGGAAAATCATCCTACTTACAATAACCTCAAAACAAGCAAACAAACAAAACTACCACCTTGGCAGTGCAATTAATATAATCAAGGAGTAAAAGAGCTTTACAATGGACATTATGGAATAATGAAGAAAGAAACCGAAAAAGACTTTAGAAGGTAGAAAGACCTCCCATATTTTTGGATAGGCAGAATAAATATTGTCAAAATGGCCATATTACCAAAATCAATATACATATTCAATCTAGTTCCCACCAAAATATCAATGACATTATTTACAGAATTAGAAAATAACAATTCTTAGATTCATTTGGAAGAATAAGAAACCCAGAATGACCAAAGCAAAGAAAAGCGAAGCAGGAAGCATCACACTATCTGATCTGAAATTATACTATAGAATTGTAGTAACAAAAACAGCATGGTATTGGCATCAAAATAGAAATGAAGATCAATGGAACAGAATGGAAGACCAGGGACCAATCCACATACCTACAGCCATCTGATCTTTGACAAAGGTGCCAAGAATATATCCTGGCGAAAAGACAGCCTTTTGAACAAATGGTGCTGGGAAAAATGGATAGCTATATGTAGAAAATGAAACATTCCACTGTTGTTGTATATTTAAAAAATAATAAAATCAATAAAAAAGAATATTAACTTGTTAAAAGGGCGAAAAGACTTAGGAATTAGACCAGAAACCCTGCAAATGCTAGAAGAATACACAGGGTCAACACTCCATCATACAGGTGCTGGCACTGTTTTCCTTAACAAGGCCCCCAAAGTGCAAGAAATGAAACCAAGAATCAGTAAGTGAGATGCCATTAAACTAAAAAGTTTCTGCAGAGGAAAGGAAACAATTAACAGCATGAAGAGAAAGCCTACAGAATTGAAGAAAATATTGGCCAGCTATTTTCCAAAATACATAAAGAACTCAAGCTGGGCACAATGGCATATGCTTTTAATCCCAGCAACTTGGGAGGTTGAGGCAGGAGGATCGTGAGATCAAAACCAGCATCAGCAGATTAGCAAGGCACTTAGCAACTCAGTGAGAACCTGTCTCTAAATAAAATAAAAAAGGGATGGGGATATGGCTCAGTGGTTAAGTGCCCTGTACCAAAAATAAAACAAAACAAAACTCAAGTAACACATCAATAAATCAACAAAAGAACTAAACAGAAACTTCTCCATGAAAGAAACACAAATGGCCAACACATACATGAAAAAATGTTCAACATCTCTAGCAAACAGGGTAATCTAAATAAAAATTACAATAATATTTTACTTCAGTCCAGTCAGATGGCAATGATCGAGAATACAAGCAATAATAAATGTTGGTGAAGTTGTAGGGAAAAAGATACACTTGTATATTGTTGGTGGAACTGCAGGCTAGTACACCAACTCTGGAAAGAATAATTTTGGAGATTCCTCAGAAAACTAGGGAACCACTCTATGACCCAGTTATTCTACGCTTTGGTATTTTCCCCATAGATCTAAAATTGGCATAGTATAGTGATACAGCTACCTCAGTGTTTACAGCAGCATAATTCATCATAGCTAAATTATGGAATCAACCCAGGAGCCTATCAATTGATGAATAGATGAAGAAATTGTAAATATATGTACAGTGGAGTTCTACTTGGCCCTAAAAAAGAATTAAATTATGGCATTCATAGGTAAATGGAGAATATCATCCTAAGTGAAATAAGCCAAACTCAGAAATTCCAAGGTTGAATGTTTTCTATCACATGCAAAAACTAGAGTAAAATTAAGGGAAGGGAAGGATGAGATATCATAAAGATAAAGGGAAGATCAGTAATGTAGAAGAAGGAGACTGAGAGGCAGACTGAAGGGAAGGGTAAGGGGAGGCAATGCAGAATGAATTCTTAAAAAATCATGTTATGTGCATATATAAATATACCATAGGGAATTTCACATTAATGCGTAAGTAAAAAGAATGAATTAAATATAAATAAATAAAGGGGAAAACTGTAGTAGAGTAGGGGAAGGAAAATAGAAAAGGAAGGAGGACAGGAGAGAAAAGGGGAGAATCATGAACTGAAACTGAATTCCCTAAATGTATGAGCTTGTCAAGATGAATCCAACTATTATGTATAACTATAAAGCTATAATTGAAATGTGAATTCAACATACTCACCAAATTCTTTTGAGTAGCATTAGATTTTATCCTTATTTCTTTATTTTTGATAAATTTAAAGTCTGTTTCCTATCTAAATTTTATACTTGTATACTCAAGTATATTATTTGTAGACATACTAACTTAAAATTTATTTTTACTTATTTTACTTTTCTTTTTTTTTGTTGTTCTTTATGACAGAATTTTAAAAATTTGCTTGTAGTTTGTTAGGTGTTTCCCTATTTTTAGCTTCTGCTAACCTACTTATCTAGCACCATAAAATAATGTATCTGTATTCCATTTTTCTATAGCCTAAATCTCCTTATTCAGTAGCCCCACTTCATTAACATGTTTGCTGGTTTCCACATTACTGATTCAGCATTTTAGATTGCTTAGGCAGGAATACCATCTAGTGGTAAAAGCATGTAGCAGCTGGTACTAAATTATGGTTTTATTTTTCTAACTTTTGGTCTACCATTTTTAAATACATAAAAATTAATCACAATTATAAAAATATCAAAACCTCCACTTCACAAGTATAGACCACCAGGAATAGAAGTGTTTGGTGGATCTGCCATATGGCTTTTGAAAGTAGATTAAATGCGGGTACAGAAATTATAAAGACTTCCTCACTGTAGATGACTTGAGTGCAGATCAACACACTCGAATGCTAGAAGCCTGGGTCTTCCACTTGGCAAGCAGTGATGGATGGATTATACATCCAGACTCTGAAAAGTATGTCTTTGTAAAATTTGGACAATTTAAAAAATGTACCTGGGCCAGGCATGGTGGCTCATGCCTGTAATCTCAGCTACTCAGGAAACTTAAATAGGAGGATAACAAGTTGGAGACCAGCCTGGGCAACTTAGGGAGATCCTGTCTCAAAATACAAAATAAAGGGCTGAGGGTATAGCTCAGTAGTAGAGTAACTCTGGGTTCAGTCCCCAGTACCAAATAAATGAAAAATAAGAAAATAATTTAAAAATGTATCTAATAAAAATGATTGCTTTTGGTGTCAAGAGCCAAATTTTCAAGGGGAGTTAATAAGCTCTCAGTGATGAGCAGTCATCACCAAACAACTTAGATTTCTTAGGAAATATCAATACCTTGTCTTCAACAATTAAAAAGCTGGCATTTCAGCCTAAAGTGATGAAGTTGGGCCAATCGATACTGAACACACCACTAAGACACCATCTGAGCAAATTACAGAAACATCTTTACTGACATCACCAGTGTCATAAAGAAATATTTTAAATCTCATTGATTATTTTAAAAACTCATGTAAGCACCATTCCCTCAAAGGTTAGCATAAGTGGAGTCTTTCATTCCACTGGTAATCTTTGTACAGGATGCAAAACTGCAAACTCAAGGGCTACAATTTGCTGGTATTTCTAAATTTCATTTTCATTCAGTATCAAGAGGCTTATTTCTTATTTGTTAACTCTTTTTTTAAACATTTATGTTTTAGTTGTAGGTGGACATAATATCTTTATTTTTTCTTTATGTGGTCCCTTATGCGTGCTAGGTGAGCACTCTACCACTAAGCCACAGCCCCAGCCCCTCAATTGTTAACTCTTTTGTGAAATAAAGAAGGAATATGGACTGACTTTTGGTGCATTTATTTTTTCCATATTTTTATTTCTGCACTATAGTTGCGCATAATGTTGGGATTTGTTGTTACATATTCGTATAGGCACACAGTACAACAATGTAATTCGGCCAATGTCATTCCCCAGTAGATGCAATCACTTCTTAGTCTAAATAATCACTTATTTAGTCTAATGCAATCACTTATTTAGTCTTTTCAGACTAAGAACAGCTGACAAAATAATTACCTAAACAAACCGAAAGTCTTTTCCTATAGTAAAGGGTTTTTTTTTAATATATATATATTTTTTAGTTGTTGATGAACCTTTATTTATATTCAGTGCCTCACATATGCTAGGCAAGCACTCTACCACTGAGCCACAACCCCAGCCCTATAGTAAAGGTTTTTTACTTGTGGGGGAAGGAGGGTAATGGGGATTGAACACAGGGGCACTCTACCACTGATCCATATTCCTAACCCTATTTTGTATTTTATTTAGAGACAGGGTCTTACTGAGTTGCTTAGTGCCTAGATTTTGTTGAGGCTAGCTTTGAACTTGTGATCCAGCTTCCTGAGCTGCTGGGATTACAGGTGTGCACCACCGAACCCAGCTGTGGTAAAGGTTTTTAAAGAATTAAGAGTTGTCCAACATCCCACCTACAAGCTAATTTTTGAGTCATGCTTTGTATCAGTGGTTTCTTCCAAGTGTAAAGTGATGTAATTGAAGAACACTAGCATGTATACATAATACAGAATAAAGGCTGATTCCCTTATCCAAGTGATAACACTAGAGATATTTCAGGTTTCAGAATGTTTGGGATGTTGGAACATGTGCATACACTTTATTGGTTGAATATCCCTAATCTGAAATGTTCCAAAATCTGAGAGTGAGTGAGTGAGTGAGTGAGTGAGAGAGAGAGAGAGATAGAGAGAGAGAGAAAGAAAATATGAGAATGAATGAGTGTGTGTGTGCGTGTGTGCACACGCACACATGTGTGCAGTACTGGGAATTGAACCCAGAGCTTCATTCATGCTAGGCAAGCACTCTATCACTGACCTACATCCCCATCTCTTTAAAATTTTAAAAGTTTGAAACAGGATCTCAGGCTAGCCTTGACCTTTGTGACACGCCTGACTCAGGCCTGTGGTGTGTCACCATGCCCAGCCTAAATCCAAGACTTTTTGAGTGCTAATGCGCAAACAATTTCAGATTTGGAGCATTTCAGAGTTTGGATTAATGATGCTCAGCCTGGGTATTATGGTTCTACCTTATATGCCACTGAGATTATATGATATTCAACAGGGTCATATGATAAAATGATTTTGCTCTTTGGAGCTATTTGTAATTAATTCTGAGGCTGATCTTTATAAGTTTCTTAGAAACAGTGTAATACCTGTTTTTGATATATAAGCAGGATAGAAGACAATGCCTTAGTAGGGTACTTTTGTGTCTAATGACATCATCAATGAATTTCATACTGGAAGGCCTTATTTGACATTTGTTCTAGAAAAACTCATTGTACTATGAAATAATACAAAAGTTTCAATGATTTCATGTTATTATTTCACCAGGTTTCATAATACAAAAGGCACTAGGGAGAACAAGTGCAATAAAATTTTATTTCCAGTTGTTCATTGTTACACCTTTTAGTTTCACTTTTCTTTTTTTGGGGGGTAATATGAGATTATTACAAGAGCAATCACTTGTCTTAGTACATATAGATTGAGTCACATCCCCAGCCCTGTAATGCTGTTTTGATTTGCTATATTATTATGTTTCATCACAAGTATTTCTTGGTTAATGACTACTTCTGAGTAATGGATTCACTTTTGTGAATTGGGGATAAAGCAGAATAATACAACAAATTGTAAATTTAACAAATATAAACAATAATGTGCAAATACCATGAAAAATATGACAGCAGAGATAATTAATGTATTCTATTAATTGACCAGTATGGGTTTTTTTTTTGTTCAATGATCATTAACATGACAGAATTCATGAAAATGTAAATTATACATGAACAAAATGACTTCATGGCTTTTCATTTTAAAAGTCATAAGTCTTCTTAGGACTACTTGCTAGATGACCACAGACAATTATAGGTCCAAATAATTCAGAAAATATCAAACAAGAAAACAGAAAAAGAGAACTTATCTGTATTACTTTTCTGTTTATTAACATCTTTTCTAAGAATGATTCCAATAAAAGGTTCCTCTTTAAAGAGTATTTTCTGAATTAGCTGAAGGTTGTACTTTATTATTTCTTAGATCTTTCTCAACTCCTATGTTTTTAAATTATGCTGTTAATGTGCCCAGAGTTTACAGAAGAGCCAACAACAAGAACCCAATAATTTCCTTTAGGATTGCTGGTAGAGTTAATGCAGAATTCTTAAGCAAGAATAATTTCACTTATTCACTCAATAAATATAATGTGTGTCTATTATGTGTCAGGCACTATTCTAAGTACTGGGCAGAGAGGAGTGAAAAATAAAGACAAAGCTCTTGCTCTCAAGGAATTTGTATTATATAGAAGGAGATGAACAATAAATACAGTACAATTTAAATATCAGTTAATAAGAGTAAAGAAGAAAAATAAAGCAGGAGAAAGGAACACAGAGTGTGGGGGAGGAAGCAGAGTGAAAATATGGGTCAAGAAGGCAAAGAGTGATGACAGAATACACGAGCAGGTATCTGGATAAAGTGAGGGAGGACTGATGTAAGTGGCAATTGGCAGAAGAGCATTCCAGGCAGAGGACAGTGGAAAGCATCTGAGGCAAAAGTGGGCTTGGTCTGCTCAGGAACAGCAAAGGGGAGGTAGGCAGAAGATGAGATCAGAGAGAAGGGCTGTAAAGGTATGAGTGGGGGTGGGGTGGGTTACAGAGGGTTGGCAAGGACTGTAGCTTTGATCTGAGTGAGATGGGAAACCACTGGAGGGTTTGAGCAGAAGAGTGACATGATCTAACTCACATTTTTAAAGGATAACTCTATTTGCTATGGGGAAACTAGACTACGGGGCAGTAAGAGTAGAATAGAAAGACCAATTAGAAGAAATCCAAGTGAAAAATGAGAGTGGCTGGGCCAAGGTGACCATGTTGGAGGTAATTTAGTTTAGTGTTGTGGTTAATGAGCAAAAATAGCTTGTGAGATAGTCTTAGATGACAGTGACACCTTCTGGCTCACAAAAATCTTACAAAATTTTACGGTGATAAGAGAGAGCTAGTGGAAGAGCAAAGAAAGAAGTCCCTACAAGAGGAGTTAAAAACAAACCAACAACAAGAAAAGCAGTAGAATAATGACTGGGTCCTCCTCAGAAGAGACTACCCCATTCAGCTGAAGGATCTGAGCTAGAGGCAAGGGGCATCTCACTTGAGTTTATCAGAGAATGTGAGTCATGCCTGTCCTGAATGTATGGGATGCCCCAGAGATGATCTTGGAGTTAGGGCAGGAATGTAGGAACTGGCTGTCCTGGGACTGAAGCTGTGCCTGAGAGACAGGGAGTGAGAGCCCCTCACAAAATGGACTGTGATTACATTACTTTAGATTCATAGATGATTTATTTTCTGTTTACACTAAACTATTTCTCATTATTTTTCTAGTTCTACCTTTGAAGTACTAGGGACACGTCTCTTTCTAGAACTGTTGAAAATTATTTTCAGTATTATTTGAAAATTCTAAAGATCAAAAGGATATTAATATTCATGATAGAGCAAAGGTATATATCATAAAAGCAGAATGAATATACTACTTAATTTTGTTTATATTAAGAGTCTTCTTTAAAAAATATTTTTTTAGTTGTAGATGAACACAATATCTTTATATTATTTATTTATTTTTATGGTGCTGAGGATTGAACCCAGTGCCTCATGTGTGCAAGGCAAGCACTCTACCGCTGAGACACAACCCCAGCCCTAAGAGTCCTCTTTTAAGCACTGAACACATATAAGAAGGGAAATGGATACAAATGAAGAAATTATTACTTTGAATTTATACTATTTTCCTTCCACTCAAAATAATCATTATAACCCATGTTACCTTCTGGATAATGATCTGAAAACCTGGATACTATACAGTGATAAAAAAAGTGCTTTAATATTAACCTATTATGTCCTATCATTCCATTTAAGGAATGCCTAAAAACCTTAAATTGAGCAATAAATATACCACTTCTGATAACTTTGAAATAAATAAATGTTTTTAGAATTCTACTCTTTTGGGAAAACAGGTGATGATCAGTCATAATATTCATTAGTATTATTAATGACATTAATGATAATAAGTTGTATAATAAGCTCTAGATTATGATTTCCAACCTATTTTAACATACTTGTATCACTTTCATTAAAATATTTGCAGAATTGAAAACTTGGGACTTAACACATTAAGATAAAATAGAGATCAACCCTTAAAAACAGCATACTACAGGAACACAGCCACATCAATGTTTACAGCAGCACAATTCACAATAGCTAAATTATGGATCCAACCTAGATACTTTTCAGTAGATGAATGGATAAAGAAAATGTGGAATATTATTCAGCATTAAAAGAGAATAAAATTATGGCATTTGCAGGTAAATGATGGTTTTGGAGAATATGATGCAAAGTGAAGTAAGCCAATCCCAAAAAAACAAATGCTGAATGTCTTCTTTGATATAAGGCTACTGATTCATAATGGACCTGGAGGGGAGAGCATGGGAGGAATGGAGGAACTTTATATAGGGCAAAGAGGAGGGAGGGGAACGAAGGGGGCATGGGGGTAGAAAGATAGTGGAATGAGACAGACATCAATACCCTAAGTACATGTATGAAAATACGAATGGTGTGACTCTACTTTTGTGTTCAACCAGAGACAAGAAAAATTGTGCTCTATTTGTGTAATATTAATTGAATTGCATTCTGCTGTCATATGTAACTAATTAGAATAAATAAAATAAAAAAAATTAAAAAAAGAGTCAACCTACCGTGGTGATATAGCGAGAGTGGAATTCTGGAGCATCTTTCAGGAACGTAAGGCCAGGGTGTGTATCCACTACATCCTGAAAAAGATCCGAAACTAAATTAATAAATCTATATTGAAAAAAACCCTGTGGAATTTTTTACTTCCTGTAGAATAAGTTACAAGTTAAGCAAATTTGCCATTTTAGAATACTGAATAATGCACTTAAAATTTAATTAATACCTGAAGTCTAAATTTTATTGTAAGCATACTTAACACTGTATACATACTTAAGTATACTATGTATACTTACATTAAGTATACATAGTATAGTGTACTTAAATGTAAGTTAAAATTTTAATTTAACTATATTTGGTGATTTGTGAATCAAATGTATTAGAGGTATACACCATAATTCTAACACATCAAAAAATGTCAAGGATAGTTGGGCGCAGTGGTACACGCTTGTAATCCCAGCAGCTCGAGAGGCTGAGATAGGAGTTCAAAGCCAGTCTCAGCAATGGTGAGGTGCTAAGCAACATAGTGAGTTGCTTCTCTAAATAAAATACAAAATAGGGCTGGGGATGTGGCTCAGTGGTTGAGTCCCCCTGAGTTCAATTCACAGTACCAAAAAAGAAAAGAAAGGAAATGTCAAGGAAATTCACCTGACAGATTTTGATAGGGGTTGTTAAGTAATATTTACACAAAAAGGATGACAGAAGCCAATGAGAATGGTTATCTTTCTTTATCTAGAGGCATGAGAAATTTTTGAAAACAAACAAATAAACAAAAAAAACCCATGCAGTTAAAATCTATGTTAATGGGGCTGGGGATAGCGCGCTCGCCTGGCATGCGTGTGGGCCGGGTTCGATCCTCAGCACCACATATAAACAAAGATTTTGTGTCTGCCGAGAACTAAAAAAAATAAATAAATATTAAAATTCTCTCTCTCTCTCTCTCTTTTTAAAAAAATAAAATAAAATCTATGTTAAATATGTAAGCCAGCTAATGTCCATCAATTTTTATTAAAAGAGAAATGTGGACAAATCTGTTCGTAATTTAGAATTTTGTTTATTTTAAAATTTGTTATCTTGTTATCACTAACAATTATTATAATAATTAATACACTGAATACTGTTTCTATTTTCTAATTAGAAATTGAAAGTACTTTATCCTAGAGAATCTATTAGAGATAATTATTGTTAAAAACCAGAGGCAACTATAAGGGCAACATAGATATAATCTATTTATTGGCTAGTCATCAATGGACAAACATTAGCTTTGTATCTCTTTGTTTCTTCAGAGCAGTTAGCTATATGTATCTACCAATATAGTCTAGAACCAGGGAATCTTATAATTTCTTTTTTGTTTGTTTTTAAATCTAGAAACAATTTTGGACTCACAAGTAAGTTGCAAAAAATATTATGGAGAAATTTCCTAGGCCCTTCTTCTAATTTCCTATAACAACTCACAAACCATAGTTTAATGACTGAAACCAGAAATGAATGATGATACAATAATAAACTATAAACCTTATTCAAATTTCACTATTTTTTTCTGTTCCAGTATTCTACAGTGCATTCATTTCTTTTTTCTATACTGAGAACTGAACCCAGGGTGTTCTACCAAAGGCTACATCCGAAAACCCTTTTTATTTTGACAGGGTCTTGCTAAATTGCTGAGGCTGGCCTTAAACTTGTGACACTCTTGCCTCAGCCTTTGGAGTAGCTGGGATTACAGATGGTACTAAATGCACCACTGTGCCTAGCTGCATTTAGTTTTTATGTCTCATTGGTCTCTTCCAATCTGTGACAGGTCCTTTCCTTGTCTCTCATGATTTTGAATACATATATCCTCTATTTATCTTTTTGATTGGTTTATTTCACTTAACATGCTGTCTTCCAGTTCCATCCAATCTTGCCTTACCTGCAAATGGCAAGATTTCATTCTTTGTGGCTGAATAAGCCTCTGCTGTGCCATGTTTTCTTTATTCATCCATCTCTCTCTTTTTTAATTCCTTTATTTATTTCATGTGGTGCTGAGGATCAAACCCAGTACCTCACATATACTAGGCAAGCACTCTACCACTGAGCTACAACCCCAGCCTTTATTTATCCATCTCTTGATGGGTATCTAGGCTGTTTCCATGTCTTGGCTATTGTGAACAGTGCCAAAGTGAATACGGGTATGCAAGTGTTTCTTCTGTATGCTGACATCAGTTCCTTTGGATGTATATTTAGTGAGGTACAGCTACACCATATAGAAGTTCTATTTTTAGTTTTTAAAGGAATCTCCATACTGTTTTCCTGCTGAGAGCCACGGCCGAGTCTGTATGGCCCCTGGCATTTTGCCAACAGTATTGATTGACAGGCGAGGCATTACTATCCGCCTTTGCCGCAACTTTTGAGTTCTCGCACTATTTTGGAGTTCTCGTGGGGATTTCCGGGGATTCCCCGAGAGTTCCCATTGGTTGGGGAAGTGCAGGAGGAGGGATTTCCGGGAGAGATATTTCCGGCTGGGGGTTCCTGGACAAGCCTCGTGGCGTTCGGGAGGATTCCCCGGGAGCTGTGTGAAGTGTTTTCCTGCAGTTTAAAAATAAAGCTTGTTTCTGCTTCAGTGGCTGGTGATTTGTGCCCAGCCAGACTGCGGCATTCATTAGCCCAATGTTTCCCTCTATGGCATCGTGGGCAAATACCCGGTATTCTATTCGTTTGATATCTAGCTTTGTTAAACCCTCCTCCTATGGAGCAACTCCTTTTAAAATGTCCTGTTTGATCACAATTATAGCATGTTTTTGGCCTGGCATCTAAAGCCTGTTGTACTGCTGCTAAGACTTGCCCTTGTTCATTAATGTCTCTACATAATTTAATATATGTGTTTAAATCTTCATGTCTCCATGGTCT
>NW_026000240.1:27447076-27517914 GCF_001458135.2 Marmota marmota marmota
ATGTTAGAGTCTGTAAACAAGTCAAAATAACACCTGGCATTTTGCCAGGGGAATGTTAGAGTTCATAAACAAGTCTGGATGGTGCCTGGCAAAATGCCAGAGGGAGTGGTTTGAAAAGTAACAAAAGCGAGCCATTAAGTGTGGAGATTCCTTATTGGTTGACTGATGTATCTAGTTTATGCTAATTAGATAAGCTGTGTGGAATGTATAAATACTGCTCCTGTCCTGCAATAAACGGCTTCCACTCTTGCTGTATCAACGTACACAAGTTATTCGTCACCCCCCCAGTTATTTTGCTGCAGCCGGACTGCGGCATTTTCCATAGTGGGTATACTAAGGATTCCCACCAACAGTGTAAAAGGATTATTCTTTTTCCTCCACACCCCTGCAAGCATTTGTCGTCGTCGTTGTTTTAAATATATATATATTTTTAGTTGTAGATGGACATAATATCTTTATTTATTTTTATGTGGTGCTGAGGATTGAACCCAGTGCCTCACACATGCAAGGTACATGCTCTACCACTGAGCGACAACCCCAGCCCCTGTTGTTGTTCTTATAACAGTCATTCTGACTGGGAAGAGATGGAATTGCTTTTCATATTTATTGACCATTTACACTTCCTCTTTCTTGAAGTATGTGTGTGGGTGTATATATGTATATGTATATATATATAATTTTTTTAGAAAATTGCTCAGCTCCTTTTCCCATTTATTGACTGGATTTACTTTTCTTTGAGTTTTTTTTTTTTTTTTTTTTTAGTATCTCTATTTTTGTTTGTTTATGTGGTGCTGAGGATTGAACCCAGTGCCCTCATGTTTGAGGCAAGTGCTCTGCCACTGAGCCATAACCTCAGCCCTTTAAGTTTTTAAAATGTATTCTAGATATTAATTCTTTGGCAGGTGAAGAGCCGGCAAAGATTTTCTTTCATTCTGTAGGTTGTCTTTTCACTCTTCTGGTTGTTTTCTTTGCTGTGCAGAAGTTTCTTAATTTCAGGTAATCTCATTTGTCAAGTCTTGTTTTATTTCCTGGGCATGGCAGCTCCTGAGAATGAAGGAATTTCCTTGCTAAGATAACCACTGGAGTCACCCAGGAAATGACTGCCTGTCCCAATATCTTGCAGGACTCTATGTTTTCTTTGAGTAGTTTCAAATTTTCAGGTCTTATATTAAGGTCTTTGATTTATTTGGTTGATTTTTTTGTACAGAGTAAGAGACGGGGGTCTAGTTTCAGTCTTTTACATTTGAATATCCAGTTTTTCCAGCACAATTTGTTGAACTTTTGGCACCATTGTCTAGAATCAGATGGCTAAAGCTGTGTAGATTTATATCTGGGTCCTCTATTCTGTTCCACTGCTCTATAAGTATTGTTTTTGTTATTAAGGTTCCGTAACATGTTCTAAAATCAGATCTTATGATGCTTCTAGCACTACTATTTTTGCTCAGGATTGTTTTGGTTATTTGTGTTTCCACAGAAATTTTAGGATTATTTTTTTCTATCTCTGTGAAGAATTTCATTGGCATTTTGATGGTGACAGCACTGAATCTGTAGGCTACTTTTAGCACTATGGCCATTTTAACAAAGTTAATTTTCCCAGTCCAAGAACGTGAGAGGTCTTTTCACTTTCTAGAGTCTTCTTCTATTTCTTTCTTCAGTGTTTCATTGTAGAGGTCTTTTACATTCTTACCTGGGTTATTCCTAGGGATCTCTTTATGTGTGTGTACATGGGGGTGGTGGGCTACTGTGAATGGGATTACTTTCCTGATGTTGTTTCCAGTGAGTTCATTATTAGGATATAGAAAAGCTGTTGATTTTAGTAGTTGATTTTGTACTCTGCTACTTTATTGGACTTGTTTATCAGTTCTGAGAGTCTTTTGATGGCATATTTAGGATATTATTGTCAGGTCGGTGGCAGTGACTTAGGAACAAAGCACCAAGCAGACTGCGTGCGCGAAAGAAACATCAATCAGGCACCAATGGAAATGCTTGTCAATCAACAGGGGTCTCCTGGTCAATCCTGGATCTCAGCCAGTTCCTCCGACCAATTCCAGTGGGACAAAGGACTCTAAAAACCCCTTTTCCTGTCCACAGCACTTCCCTTCCTGCTGTAAGCCCCATGAAATTCCAGTCCGATTGAGTCCCCACTGGTTACTCCTCAGACCCTCTTCTTATCTGCTCTGTGGGTCTGATAGAGTTCTGCCTGGGAGTGGAATCTCAATAAAGCCTTTTTAAATCTGCCTCCTTTTGGTTGCCGCCATTGCCTGACTTTACATTTATGCATATATAGAACCACATCATCTGCAAACAGTGATAATTTAAAGACTTCCTCTTTTTCTGCTTATATGACTTTTTATTTCTTTCTCTTGCCTGATTGCTCTTCCTAGAATTTCTAGTATTATATTGAATAAGAGTGCTGAGAGTAGACACCCATGTCTTATTCCTTAATCTTAGAGAAAATATTTTCAGATGTTCCCCATGCAATATGATGTTGGCTATGTGTGGAGAGTGGTGACAGTGACTGGGAGTCTGAGATTGGGGTCCCTGATGACTTCACGGCTGTGGCATATTTGGTGACTGGGAAAGTTTCTGTGCAAAGGCATAGGATGCCTGGTTGCTATGGAGATGTCCTCCATGCTAGAGTCTTATTGGCTTCGACCTTATTCTCAGGCATGGCAGCTCCTGGGAATGAAGGAACTTCCTTGCTAAGATAACCACAATGTTTCATCAGTTCTGCTGCTCCTGAATCTGCCCGCAAATTAGTGACTTTAAACAATGGACTTTCTTGAGAGCTGCACAATGCTCCTAACATTGCACATTGCAAATGTAGAATGTAACTGAGGAAACAGTTGCATGCTGTTGCTAACTCTGTAACTTTCATGAATATAAAGAATAATGCTTGCAGTCTTTAATCTGATTTAGACACATATATAATAAAGATTGCTGGTGTAATTCTTTAGACCTGCTTCTCCATCAGAGAACAGTGCTCCACCTGACCCCAGCTGTTTTATCTTCAAGATCTGTGTGTATGACTCTTTATTTCTTCCAATCGCTCATCACCCCTTGCCAGAACCTGTTCGTTTGGCTGTGCTGGTCATGGCAGATATGTGTATGTCATATATATCTTTTATTATGTCAAGGTATGATTATTTTATACTTAACTTATTCAGGGCTTTTATCATAATGGAATGTTGACTTTTTATGAAAGGCTTTTTCTACATCTATTGAGATGATCTTGTGATTTTTATCCTTGATTCTATTTATGTTCTATATTATGTTTATTGATTTGTTAAACCATTCTTGCATCCATGGAATAAAACCAACTTGATCATAGTGTATGATCTCTTTAATGTGCTACTGAATTCTATTTGCCAGTATTTTGGTGAGGATTTTTACTTCTATGTTCATCAGGGATTTTGTTCTACAGTTTTCTTCTTTTGTTGTGTCCTGCCAAGTTCTGAGAGCAGGATAATATTGGTTTTGTAGAATGAGTTTGGAATAGTTCCTTCCCTTTCTCTTTTATAAAATAGTCTGAGAGCACTGTTTTTGGTTCTTCTTTAAAAGTCTGGCCAATTCAGCAATGACTCTATCCAGTCCTTGCCTTTTCTTTGTTGGGAGACTTTTTATTACTGCTTCAATCTCATTACTAGTTATTCATCTTTTAGATATTTTATTTTAGATGGTTCATTTTCAGTTAGTCATATGTGCCCATAAGTTTGTCCATTGCTTTTAGATTTTCCCGTTTATTGGCATATAGTTTTTCCCAATATTCCCTAATGATCCTTTGAATTTTAGTGGTAACTGCTGTAATGTCTCCTTTTTCATCTCTAATTTTATTTATTTGGAACTTCTCTCTCTTTTCACTAGTTTAGTTAAAGGTTTGTCAATTTTATTTTTCCAAAAAAACAACTCTTAGTTTCACTGATCCTTTGTTTTGTTCTTTTAGTCTCTGTTTATTCATTTTTGCTTTCTTCTTTATTATTTACTTCCTTCTCCTAATTTACAGTTTGGTTTGTTCTTGTTTGTCTAAGACACTGGAATCATTATTAGGTTTTATTAGGGTTAAGGAGCAAATAAGGAAATGGAAAGACATACAGAAACTAGCCAGAGGAGGATGCTGTTATTATCCCTTGGGCTAAAGTATAAGGGTTAGGAATGGAGTTATGGGACATTAGAGGAAACAGAACCATGGAGAAGAGGTTGTGAAATAGAAGCTGTATTATAGAGGGATAGAGTTACTGTGCTGAATAAAAGAATGGGAAGAAATGTCAACTTCTCCCCTCTCCCCTTCCATTTGCTAGCAGCATTTCTTATTGGCCAGACCCAACCAAAGCTAATCAGAAAAAGCCCCAAAGATGCAGTTTGCACAGGTGAAAGCAGAGTTAAGAATGAATCTAGAAAAAAACTAGGGTTAGTAGGAACATACCTCAACATTGTAAAAGCTATATATTCTAAACCCAAGGCCAATATCATTCTAAATGGAGAAAAATTGAAAGCATTCCCTCTAAAAAGGGAAACAAGACAAGGATGCCCTCTTTCACCACTTCCATTCAACACAGTCCTAGAAACTCTAGCCAGAGCAATCAAATAGATGAAAGAAATAAAAAAGCAAAGGGATACAAACAGGAAAAGACAAACTCAAACTATTCTTATTTTCTGACGACATGATTCTATATTTAGAAGATCCAAAAAACTTCACCAGAAAACTACTAGAACCCATAAATGAATTCAGCAAAGTAGCAGGATATAAAATTAACACCCATAAATCAACTGTGTTCCTATACATCAGTGATGAATCAACTGAAAGAGAAATTAGAAAAACTATCCCATTCACAATAGTTTCAAAAAAAAAAAAATTCTGGGACTCAATCTAACAAAAGGGTGAAAGACCTCTACAATGAAAACTACAGAACACTATAAAGAAAGAAATTGAAGAAGACCTTAGAAGATGAAAACATTTCCCATGTTCTTGGAAGGGCAGAATTAATATTGTCAAAATGGGCATACTACCAAAAATGCTATACAGATTTAATGCAATTTCCATTAAAATTCCAATGACATTCTTCATAGAAACAGAAAAAGCAATCATGAAATTAATTTGGAAAAACAAGAATAGCCAAAGCCATCCTTAGTGAGAAAAGTGAAGTAGGAGACATCATGATACCAGTCTGTAAATTATACTACAGAGCTAACAGTAACAAAAATGGCATGGTATTGGCACCAAAACAGACATGAAGACCAATGGTACAGAATAGGAGACACAGAGACAAACCCACATAAATACAAAGGTGCCATAAATATACCAAAAATACATATGTAGCCAAATGAAATTAAATCCCTATCTCTCACCCTGCACAAAATTCAACTCAAAGTAGATCAAGGACCTAGGCATTAGACCAGAGACCCTGTGCCTACTAGAAGAAAACATAGGCCCAACTCTTCATCATGCTGGATATTAGGAACTGAATTCCTCAACAAGACTCCTAAAGTACAAAAAGTAAAATCAAGAATCAATAAATGGGATGGTATCAAACTAAAAAGATTTTTCACAGCAAAGAAACATCAAGAACATAAATAAAGATCCTACAGAATGGGAGATAAATCTTTGCCACCTGCACCTCAGATAGAGCATTAATCTCCAGAATAAACAAAGAACTCAAAAACCTCAACACAAAAACAACAAAACAACAACAACAACAACAACAAAACCCATCAATAAATGGGCAAAGGAAGTGAATAGGCACTTCACAAAAGAAGAAACTCAATTGGTGAACAAATACATGAAAAAAATGTTCAACATCTCTAGTAGTTAGAGAAATACAAATTAAAACTAAACTGCAATTTCATCTCACTGCAGTCAGAATGGCAATTATCAAGAATACAAGTAACAATAAATGTTGGTGAGGATGTGGAGGAAAAGGTACACTCGTACATTGCTGTTAGGACTGCAAATTGGTGCAACCCCTCTGGAAAGCAATATGGAGATTCCTTAGAAAACTTGGAATGGAACCACCATTTGACCCAGTTATCCCCCTCCTTAGTATATACCCAATGGGCTTAAAATCAGCATACTACAGTGATGCAGCCACATCAATGTTTATAGCAGCTCAATTCACAATAGCCAAGATATGGAACCAATGTAAGTGTGCTTCAACAGATAAATGGATAAAGAAAATGTGGTGTGTGTGTGTGTGTGTGTACACACACACACACACACACACACACACAATGGAATATTACTCAGCCATAAAGAAGAATGAAATTATGGTATTTGCTAGTAAATGGGTGGAACTAGAGACTGTCACGCTAAGCAAGTGAAATAAGACAATCCCAAAAAACCAAAGGAAGAATTTCCCTCTGATATGTGAATGCTAACTCACAATAATTTGGGATATGTGAATGCTAACTCACAATAATTTGGGAGGTGTAGGGAAGAATAAAAGTACTCTGTACTAGACAAAAGGAAATGAAGGTAAACAAGGGGGAATTGGAATAGAAAATATAGTAGAATGAATTGGATGTAACTTTCGTATGTTTGTAGGAACACAGGAAGCACAAACTGTGTAACTCCACATTATGTACAACCAAAAGAATGGGAAGTTATACTCCATGTATGTATGATGAATCAAAATTCTCTCTACTAGAGCTAGGGTTGTAGCTCAGTGGTGGAGTGCTTGCCTGGTACATGTGAGGCTAGATTCAATACTCAGCACCACATAAAATAAAGGTATTGTGTCATTCTACAACTAAAAAATATTAAAAAATATTCTCTACTGTCATGTCTAAAAAGAATAAATAAGAAATAAAATAAAATGTATCTCATGAAAAAAAAGGAATGAATCTAGAGGGTAAGGAGGGGAAATGAATAGAGAACAAATAAAACCTGAAATTTTATTAGCAATGTTGTTCAAATACTAAATATCTGAGATTCCACAGGAATGTGTAGTGTTGGCTTTTAGGTATAATGATACTGATTAAATAAAAAACCTATTAAGAATTCTCATTCTCATGTGTATTTTTTTTGTTATTGTTGTTGTAACAGGGACTGAAGCCAAGGGCACCTAAACACTGAGCCACATAAACAGCCTGTTTTTTAATTTTTCATTTAAGACAGGGTCTCACTAAATTGCTTAGAGTCTCTGTAAGTTGCTGAGACTGGCTTTGAACTTGTGATCCTCTTGCCTCAGCCTCCCAAGCTGCTGGGATTACAGGCATGGCACCATTGTGCTCAGCTCATGAGTTTTTTTTTTTTTTGCGGGGGGAGCAAAATCATACAGCAGATGAGTCTAAGGATAATAAAGCCCACCCTGCAAATTAAAATAAATTTGAAGGAACTGGACATAAAATCAGAACCAAACTTCATCTTTTAAACATGAACAATTGTTACTGTAAATAAAAATCTATGCATATGCTATTAGAAATCAGCCTAATGGTTAACTTTAGGTATTTTATGTATATATATTTCCATAAAATATAAAATAGCTATGATTATAAATTTTAAAAAACCATAACCAAGTCAATGTATTTCTATGCCTTTCAAATGATAACAGAAAATCAAATGGTAACAGAAAATCTTCTTATAGATCTGAGATTAATTACATTTGAGACATCTTTTCCACATGAATAATAATATGAGTATATAACACATAAGGTGATATGTGTTAAAGTTTATTAAAGTGTCTTCTGTGTATTAAAGTTTCATATACAGAAAAGGAAAAATGAGAAATAAACTACTGTTTCACTTATTTGATTCCATCAGCGAAAGTTGCTCCATAAAGTGAATTTTCTCGATGAGTAAAAATAGTTTATGATAATAATATAAATTATTGATCTTGGCTGAAATCTGATAATAAGACTGGGGACTTTTTCTCTTATTTCAAATTGCTCCTACAGGAGTAATTTGAAATAAGGGAAAACCTGTAAGAGGAGTGATCTTACAGGTTTTGCATATTTTTTCTTTTTTACGTAGCTTTTCTTACTTCTAATAACACTTAGAGTCCATTTGGAAGCTCTTAGGGAGTTTGATTCTAGTTTATTCTCTCCCTCCTTTATACTATAATTTTTCATTTCACATAAATTGGGTTGAAAAATCAAAAAACCAACCATTTTAGAATTATGCTTAAATCAAAGAGTCAAACCACACTGATTGGAAATCCTGTGGTTCATGACATTGGTTCTGGTTACTCCACAACCATTCCTTGTTTCCTACCAGGTTTTTAACTATGTTTGATGTCAGCATTTTCCACGTTTTATAAATGAATTCTACAGTTTCAGAAGGTAATTTCTGTGGATAGAGGTGGGTAGTTTGCTGAATGGCCCCTTTCTCCTGCTTCATTGAGACTGTAGCCCTCTTTTATCTGTTTTATGCTATGAGCTTTGTTTTAGACTTTGTTTAACAAAGAGATTTTACTGCTAAAACAAGTGCAAAAATCACTTTTCAAGAAAACTTACTTATAGATTTGTATAGCTTAACTGACAAGTATTACAGTTGCAAATTTTTTTTTTAAAAAACCTCCAAAATTCCAGAAAATAGAACCCATTTTTGAAAGGAAATATAAATTACCTGAAGTAAAGGGAAGAAATCCTCCTGTTCTAGAGAGCTGCAGCTGGGTTTTGCTAGAAGACAGATAAACTTAGAGGCATCATCATGATGATTATTCAGCAACCTACAAAAGAAACAACTGCTTAGGAAGATCTGCTACTCTGAACCATGACTACAACATGACTGGTCATTTCAGTCTGATCTGAAGGCCACTTAGATTAAGAATCGAGCACTCTTTTCTTTTTGGGGGGCTTGGAACTGGACCCAAGGCCTTGTGATTGATAAGCAAGTACTCTACCACTATGATACCCCCAGAACAAGTCCTTGCTTTTCAATGAATTCCATGCTTTTGATTTTGTTAAAGGAATATCTTAAAAGCTCAATAACAAAATGGTATATTATTCTAATAGAATGCTTCTGAGACTGAGATCAAAGAGTCAACTGAACTAGTGCAGACAAAATATGTATTATTAAAATACACTGGGGGAGAATATCCATTCAGTTCAGTGCAGAACATTTGGAACCAGAACTTCTAAGCTGGCCATAGCAAGGAGGGTGTGATACCTCAGATGGACAACTATGCATTACACAAGGCATAAAGTACCCAGGTTGACAGACCTTCAAGGCTAACCTGATAGGTGGCTTTTGAAATTAGACTCTGAAGGAACAGGCTTAAAATAATGAGTGTTCTATTAATTCTTCTCAGTTCCAAGAATTCTTATCTCCAACTATTTGCTAGATGTTTCCAATTGGGGACTATATTCTGATAGCAAAGCTGAAATACTGAAAACCAACTTTAAAAACCTTTCTCTCAAAGTCAGTCCTTATCCTGGGCATCTGTTTTTTTTAATATTTATGTGTTTTTTAGTTGTAGTTAGACACAATCCTTTATTTTACTTATTCATTTCTATGTGGTGCTGAGGAACAAACCTAGAGCCTCACATGTGCTAGGTAAGCGCTCTACTGTTGAGCCACTTAGAGGCATCATCATGATGGTTATTCAGCAACCTACATTTATTTTTGTAAAAATGGTGGTATCTTAGTTGTCTGGGTTTGACACTTTGAAGTCATTAAGAACTTATTTCTTTTCCTATTCTTTATAACCAATTAGTTTCCAATTTTCTTGGAAAGAAAGAATAAGAAGAATTTCTTATTCTTCATTAATAATTTATTGAATACTAACTATGGGCCAAATATTGTAGCTGGTCATGAGGATGTAGGGGAAACAAGAAAATAAGACACAGTGTTATGCTCTGTAAGGAAGTTCCAATATAATGTTTAGTTATCAATAAAATTAAACTATGAAGACCAGCCATAACAGAAGTAATCTGAACAGGGTACTATGGAAGGACAGAGGAGGCCAGTGAGATTCCCCGGAAAGTGAAGTAGAAAGGAAGGGCATTGTGGTAAGGAGGAAAATAGGTACAAATGCCTGGTATGTGATGGGCAACAGTAAGCACAGAGATGGTAAGAGAAAGGGATATATGCAGGTAGGATCAAATCCTGGAGGCCTCTGAAGTCAGGTCAAGAAGCCAGGACTTTAGTCAACTCCACAAGAGAATTTTAACTTGAATAGTGACATTATAAGAAGTGCTTTTTTTCAGAAACATTAAGCAAGAAACAATGAGAACCTGAACATGGATACTAGCAGTGGGAGATGAAGAGAAAGGTGCCCATTACCACGAAAGGATGTGGTAGCTGATAGGTGTTGGGCATGAGAGAATTCCCAAGTTTCTAGCTGGGACCATCAGGTGCTTGGAATACAGGATAGGAATACTGAGGAGTCCTGAGGAATTTTTCCACAGAATGTTCTAAACAATGGCTTATTCTTTTCTATTTCCATTGTACTATCAGATTCAAGCCCTTTTAAATTTATGTTGAGACTGCCAGAAGAGAAGAGGGTCATAACAGGGTTCGGTACTCATCCAACCTTGTATAACAGATGATTCATCATTCTAAAACAAATGTGTATGACATAATTTCCTTATTGAAAAATGTTCAGTAGCTCTCTCTCTCTCTCTCTCTCTCGCTCTCCCTCTCTCTCTCTTATAAGCATAAGCCTACTCTTTTGGGTTGATTTTAAATGTCTACCAAAAGCTCATGCATTAAAGGCTTGGTCCATGATGCAATAGTGTTCACAGGTGGGGCCTCAGGAGGTGAATGAATTATGGGGCCTCTGACCAAATCAACAGACTAATCCATTTACAGATCCAGAGCTTAATGGATTTTGGAGGAGAGGCTTGAAAGCTCTCTCTTTGCTTCCTGGCTACCATGAGGTGAGCAGTGTTGCTCTACCACATATGCCCAGCCATGATGTTCTGCCTCTTCCCAAGGACCCAGAAATTGATGGTGCCAAGTGACTATGAATTGAAACTTCTAAAACCATGAGCCAAAATAAATGATTCCCTCCTTTTAAGTTGTTTATCTCAAGTACTCTGTCACAGTAATGTAAAGGTGACTAACAGAAAATTGGTACAGGAAGTGGGGTTGTTACTGTGACTATTACCTGATAATGTGGTTCTGCTAAAATTGGCTCATGAGAGGGATTTGGAAAAGTTTGGAGATGTAGGCTAGAGACATTCAAAAATGCTATAAGAAAAGGTTAGTGGGCTAATTCTGGTGGGAGCTCCAAAGACAGAATACTAATAGGAATGCCGAGTAAAGACCAAGCTCAGGAGGATTCAGAGGGAAATGAGGATTCTACTGAGAATCTGACTAGAAGCCATTCATGTTACCTTCTGGCAAAGACCTTGTCTACATTTTGGCCATGCCCTGAGACTTTGTGTAAGGCTGAGTTTAAAGGTGATGGATTAACTAATCTGGCAGAGAAAATTTCAAGGCACCATAACATACAGGTCGTGGCACAGATATTTCTGGCTGTTTTAGCCAGACTGACAGTGAGAATCAGGAGCAAAAAAATAATGGAAAGATCTGATAAACTGGCACCTCAGCCAAAAAAGAAGTACCAGTAAAGTTGTAATCAAGGAGGATATGGTTGTGTAAGAGATGAGTGTAATAAAAAAGAAATGCTTTGTAACAGGATAAGAGAAATCAAATCAGAAATACCCCACCCACCACAGGCTCAAGGATGTAAAACTCTTTCCAAAGACTGTGTTGAGAAGGGAGCCCTAGAGTGCACTGCTCACATAGGGTTGTCTAAGAAATGGTTTCCCTGGGATTTGTTCGGTTGCCCAGACTCTCAGAAGCCACTGCAGTCGTGTTTCAAGATAGTCCTTCTGCTGGCAGCAGAACTTGGGACTCATCCATGTGGTGTTGGTTTTGTAGGCATGTAGAATGTAAGAGTTGTAAGGTCATTGAGGCTTCCACTGAGATTTCAAAAGGAAAGCCTGGGAGGCAGGCAATGTGTGGCAGTGTCAAGAGTCCCTGCAGGCAGACCCTGAGAGGGTGATGTGTGACGTTGTAAGAGAGAAACCCAAGCTATAATGGAGACTCCAGAAAGTTAGAGATGCCAAGAACGTGCAAGGCTTGCCAAAGGATGCCTTATGCAGTAAGAAGAGCCAGCCAAAGAGAGTGGCTATGTGGGCTGCAGCCAGCAAAACCACAGGTGTCTTGCTGGGACTGCCCAAGTCTTTTGGACCTCACATCACATCACTATGAGTTCAGATGCTAGACATGAATTTAATCAACTTAATGTTTGCCCTCCTGGGTTGCAATCTTATGGTCCCATTCCTCCTTTCTATGCCCCTATTTGTCCATTTTGGAATAATAATGTTTACCTATTTATCCCACCATGGTATGTTACAAGTATGTGACTTGTTTGTTGATTTTTAGAAGGATTTACAGCTAAGAGTTTGCCCAAAGTCTCTGAGAAGATTTTAAGATTTGGACTTTTGAACAATGCTGTTAAGACTATGGGGATAAACTGAATGTATTGCAGATAAACTGAGTGCATTTTACATTATGAGATGGACATGAGTCTTTAGGGGTCATGGGTGAAAATTTGTGGGCTGGGCCTTACATGTCCTCTAAAAGTTCATATGCTAAAGGTTTGGTCCATAGTTCAGCAGTATTCAGAGGTAGGGCCTTCAGGGAATGATAGAACCATGAGGATTCTGAATTTATCAATGGATTAATCCATTTGTGGATTCACAGCTTAATGGGTTTGTGGGTAGGGCTCTCTCTTTGCTTCTCGGCTGCCATGAGGTGAGCAGCCTTGCTCTACTACATGCTCCCTGCTATATGTTCAACTCCCACTATAGGTCCCTCACTATAAAGAGATGGGGCCAAGTGAACATGGACTGAAACCTCTGAAACTGAGTCAAACTAAGTCTTTTCTACTTTTAAGTTCTCTATCTCAGGTATTTTGTCACAGTGACACAAAGCTAACATACCTACAATGGGCATTTAAGGCCCTCTGTAATTAGCCTGGAGGTGCCTATTGACTTTGCTAAATGAAACAGGCAGCTGGCGTGAGTTTTATGTAGTTTTACCTGTGTCATTCTTATACTAGAAAACCCGCCCCCAATTTTGTCATCTTAATGATGTTAACTCTTTTAAGACCTAGCTTATAACATACCTCTTTCAAAAAGTCTTCTCTGACAACTAAATTCTTAATTGATCTTTGTCCAATATGTGTATCTCTCTCTCTGTGTGTGTGTGTGTGTGTATAAAGAATTTATTTCACACATATATAACAAAGATAAGTAAAAAATTTAGTTCTTTACTCTCTATATTTGTATTATTGGCTTTATTTATTTCTATGGATTTTTTCTTTAGCACCTAAAGGGAAGGAACTGTTGTAGCTCTTTTTATCCATAGTACATAGTTTAATCACTTATACATAAAAGACTCTGAAAACATATTGGTGATCTAACAGATTTATTTTTATATGGTGCTGAGGATCAAACCTAGTGTCTCACATGTGCTAGGCAAGTGCTCTACCATTGAGGTACATCCCCAGCCCCATGATTTTTGTATTTATTTTCTTATCATTTAAGGCCCCTGAAGTAAATAAAGTAAATAAACATGTTTTAGAAAAAAATCAGTGTAATGAAATAGGTGCAAATGAAAGTTACCTCTTAGGATTAGAAAGTGGGTGGGATGATGACAACAGAAAGGCAGTGAGGTCTTTGAAAAATAGATTATTTTTAAAAAGCACAGTATTATTAAATACAATAGCAATATGACACATGAGATTCAAATAGGGGATGGCTTTTTGCTATTAGAACCATGAATCAGAAAGAAAAGATGAATTACAATTCTATGGGCTAATAAACTCGTATATGACAGGAGAAATGGAGATAATAAAAGCCATAAAAGCTGAAGGACGAAAGTAAATGTAGCTATTTTACACTGGTATTCTATACTGACCATAATGTTTTTAAGACAAAATACTGTTTTGTTAATGGGCAAATAACACAATGATATAAAAAGGTAAAAGCAAATAAAACATAGTAAAGCTGAGCAACATTACTACTCCATGTGAGAAAAGTTCTGCCCCAAAGCTGGTGTTCCAGTAACTTAAAAAGCTGTTGAGCCATATCTTTCCCCTAAAAATGTCTGGCTATAGAAAAAAGAGATGTCAGAGTATAGTTATGAAATGGGCAGTAGTTCTAGGAAAGGAGGGGAACAGAAGAAGTAGGGGCGAGTTACTAAGGTGTTCATTCTAAAATCACTTGTAGAAGAGGTACTGAAGCCTCCAACACCTGAGTACTCTGACACGAAAGAAATTATTTCCTCTAATATTTATGACTTTTACATTTGACTTTATTTAAAAAAAAAAACTCTATATTATTGGAGCAAGTCAGCATGCCTATGTATAGGCCAAAGTGCTTTAATGCTGTAACCTGCCAGTTATTTTTTGTGTTTGGAAATTCTGATATGCTATACTTGGGCCTAAGTTGCTTTATGCAAAGGGTAGTTTGTAAAAAATTTAAAGACATCTTTTTTTTCCTAGGTCAGGTGGTAACTCAAAGCATTATACTTAGCTGCTACTCTCAACAAACAGCTATACTTGGGTCTCTCTTAAAGCATCCTGGCTTTTAAAAGGCATTTTAAGAGCTCAGAGAAGAGTTCCCACTAGAGGGCACCCAAATCATTTAAGTATCTGACCAGGGCATTTTAATATAGACACATACATTTATATATTTGTTTTAAGTTAGCTTTTCTGTCCCTGTGACCAAAATACCCAACAAGAACAACTTAGAGGATAAGTTATTTAGGCTTTGTGGTTTCAGAGATCTTAGCTCAAAGACGCTGATACTATTGCTCTGAGCTTAAGGTGAGGCAGTACATCATTGGGGGAAGCGCCCAGCAGAGGAAAGCTGCTCAGCTCATGGAGGGACCAGGAAGCAGAGAGAAGTGGGTGGGAAGGGCCCACTAGGAAAATGAACTCTTCCAGGGTACACTCCCAATGACCCACCTCCCCCAGTTGCTTCTCACCTGCCTACAGTTACTACCCTGTCAGTCCATTTAAATGAGGATAGACTCATTAGGTTACAGCTCTCACCATGCAATCATTTTACCTTTGAGCTGCTGAAGGATACCTCAAGGTGATTCATCTCAATAAAGGAATACAGCTATTGTGGCTGCTGCTGTTGTACTGCTCTATCCACCAATATAAATGTCTACCCTATTTCAGTATACATAGTCATAACCAAAAACTGGCTGTGATTCTCTTTAATATTAAGGAGTTTAATGCAGATAAATCAAGTGGGGCACCAGTTTTCCTTTGCTACTGTCAAACTTAGTGTCCTAGAATATTCAAAATAGAATATAAGTGATTATATTTCTTGTCTCTGGCTCTAATATCTCATATAATAGATTATTTTCTTTTTCAGTCTCCCAGCCTGATCACAGCCTTTTCTTAAGCAATTATTACTCACTTCTTGCTGTTTTCCAAGATTACTAGATAGTTCTTGCTGATCTTAATGACTAAAGCTACTTCTGACAAGAACTGTTTTGCCTCCCTGTTCTTTTTATCCCTGATTCATACTCCAGCTAAGGCCTATTCAGGGCTTGCGCCTACCAGGGTGAAAGAAGCTAGCTGAATGAAAGCTAACATCTATAAATTTTAAGTTCTTAAATTCTGCTACTTTTACATATTGATTTTTTAAAAATCATACTACTCAGTTGAAATCCTGGTTTAGCTAATGGGAAAGGAGAGGGAGTACAAGCTGACTTCCTACTATTCCAGGTCCTACAATCTATTTTCTTCCCCCATGTTGCAGGTTGCCAGAAATAAAAAAAATACTCCAAGGGCAATGCCAGTTTCTCTGCTAGTTTACTCTTGCTCATTAGTATTGTTGTTATTATGTGTTTTTTTTCCTATTTCTAGTATCCAAGAAATTCTACACATTTAAAACAGAAAGACACTTCTTATATTTATCAGCCTGTTTTCTATTTGCTATAGGGGTGGTAGAACACTGACTATGGAACTGTCTTTGGAGGGTCAGAAGGTAGTGTATGAGTAATGGCTCTCCTTGGGCTCTTTTATTCCTTGGTATTTGGACAGGTCAGAACTATTCCTTGAAGAAAATGGCTAAAATGCACCTAGACAACAAGAAGCATTTATTTAAATTTTAGCTTGGGTGTAGTTCTTTAAAAAAGTTTATTAACTGGAACAGTCTTACATACCCTTTAGTTCTAATATAATGAAGAACTTAGTGAACTCAACTTGCTGCTAGACTTTTAGAACTAAGAAAACATTTATTAATCACCTAATATGTTCTCAAGCATTATGCAACTAAGGGAATAGAAAGAATCTAAGTTGAATTCTGCTGATACTGCACACTGACTTGTATGATAATAGTAACTGAACAGCATTTCTACATAGTTTACTAGGGGGAAGGGTATATAACACAGAAAAGGTATAATTGGTTAAAAGAGGAAGAAGGTACAGATTTGATATTTTCCTAAAATGTATAAATATATTAAGAAATAACACCTTAAAAAGAAAGGTATAAAGGAGAAGAAAGTTGAGTTTGAATTAAAGAAAATTTATCAGAAAGTTAAAATTCAAGAATATTTTGATAAATATACTAGTCCTTTGATTCTTTAATTATAGCCCTCAAAAATAATAATTAAAATCTATTATAATTCAATTATTTATGATAAATTAACTAGATATAATTCAATATTGGATTATATGAGAATGGAACGGTATTTTTCATGTGATACATGTGGTTTGTTCCCCTTTTATGTCATTGTTATTAGATTCAAATACTGAGTTTCAAATGTAACAAGTAAAACTAAGAAGCTATTAAGTAGCTATTAAAATAATTTATTTATTTATTTTTGAGAGAGAGAGAGAGAATTCTAACATTTATTTTTTAGTTTTCGGCGGACACAACATCTTTGTTTGTATGTGGTGCTGAGGATCCAACCCGGGCCGCACGCATGCCAGGCGAGCGCGCTACCGCTTGAGCCACATCCCCAGCCCTTAAGTAGCTATTAAAGAAGTATTTCTGCAGATTTACTCTACTGTTTAAAGACATGTAAGGTAAAGGCTTGTGGTAAAGAAAATGGTTGTGAAAATTAGTTTCTTAGTTTTACTTGTTACATTTGAAACTCAGTATTTGAATCTAATAACAATGACATAAAAGGGGAACAAACCACATGTATCACATGAAAAATACCGTTCCATTCTCATATAATCCAATATTGAATTATATCTAGTTAAAATTTAGTGAAGTTTTCCTTACTGAAGTAAAGGGTAAAAGAAAAATGAATAAAACAAGTGACCTTTATAAGGCATGTTATGAGGACTACATAATTCTTTGTTAGCCTCAGACTAACTGCTCATACTTACTTTCTCCACATGGCAATGAATGATGGTGCTGATACAAATCCTGTCTTCTCTCCCCCTGCAGCCCTGAACATGGGGGCTTTCCAGTAGAGAGGACAGCCACAGATCTGCAAATAAAAATCAATAAAGAGTAAGGCCAGAGGCTGTGAAGGGATAACATGGTCAAAGAAAAGTATCTGGGACTTTTACCCTTCATGCCACAGTAGACAGAATGGCCTCAGGGTGAACACAACTGAGCCATAGGCAAATGTATCAATGAGGATAGATTCAGAGAGACAGAGAGAGAGGAATTAAAATTAAGAGGAGTACATGCTTAGTGAAGAAAATCAAGCCAATAAACTTTTTCTCCAAGTTCATTATAGTGATATCTCTCCATCCTGATAATAAAGCAGCCAGTCTCCCCACCTGGCACTATTACATCATGTATTTTCTACCTTCTACAAAGAAAAAGAAATTAATGAAAATCATGGATGTATATGTCTTTCAATCCTTGAGCAGAATTTTATCATTTGGGTCACTTGTTGTTAAAACACTCAACTATTTATCTCCTTTCTCCTTTGCCTATACTTAAGTTTCAGGTTCAAGAACCAGAAAATCCTGTGTTGTTCAAGAAACCAGGTATGAAGCAGGTGTGGTGGTGCACACCCATCACCCAGCTACTCAGAAGGCTGAGGCAGGACAATTCCAAGTTCAAGGTCAGGTTAGGAAATTTAGTGACACCCTATCTCAAAATAAAAACTAAAAAAGGGCTGGGAATGAAGTTCAATCCCCAACACTGCCAAGAAAAAAAGAAAACTATATGGTTAAAATCTAAATGGTTATAATTCAAGTAAAAGATAAAAGGTAAAAATCAACATGCTAGAGCTACCACAAGTAACTACATATTATATACATTAATTCACTGAAAGTCTTAAAAGAACTAGGAATGAATATAAAGACTTTCAATACCCTAAAGAGTATTGATTTTTTCCTTAATAAAAGGCTGTTCTTTTCATTAAAAATAAAATACTGGCTTCCTCTAGTAAACAAGAGTTCTTACAAAATTTACCTGCTTTTTCCTTAGAGGGAAATTATTTTCTATAATTAATACTATTTAAAAATTAGGAATAATTAGAAATTATTAATTTAAAAATTTAAATTAATTTAAAAATCAGAAATAATGTCCACATCTTCTTAATTTTGTACATACATAGAAAATATATCCCCAAATCTAGAACTCTTCAAAGTGACATTGTATTAAAAGTTAAAGATATTATTCATATTAATACAGGATCTGTTGAGCTTTCATCATTCTACAAAGGGAAGATTCTTTTTTTGGAGTTAGATTAGATGTGTATCCACCTTAGGTTTAGGTGAAGTTGCTCCTGGTGTGAGGCTTCAGTGCACAGGAGATTCCCATGGAAAGCATGAAGAGTACCTAGTTTAACATTAGTCATCTGAGAGACCACCCAAGGATGCTGCTGGTTCATGGCAGAAATTAGACTAGGAAAAGCAAGATTTAGGCCAGTGAAGGTAAGGACAGGGCAGAAATAAGAGGCTGCTGCCTCCAGGGCCACTAAAGCATGTTCTGCAAGCAGGGTAGAGTTTAAGATTTCCAGAGGTTGAATACCTTATTGAGGTCAGCTTAACAATGATATGGCTTTGTTTATTGTATGATTGCCAAGGTACAAAGCTAACAATTAATATGCTTTGGGTGTGTGAACTGTCAAATCTACCTCCCCTACTCCCTGTCTCTCCTTTTGTGCAGAGTGGGTTGCCAAGGAAATACTCTTAGAGAGTCTTAGTGATGGGCTATTGGCAACTGTTGGGGAAGCTGAAAAAATGGTTCACATTACAGAGATGGGGGAGCTACAAGAACAGAAAGTGCAGGGAGAGACTGGAAATGGCTTGCCAAAGGTCTTGAAACTTCCCCTTCTGGAGTCATTCATGAATTTTTCGGAATTGGAAGGGTCAGGACTCTTAGAGCTCAAACTTGGGAAATAGTCACCAACCTTAGCTTATACACTTCAGGGACTGGGTGTTTATGTTTATCACCTCCTATGGGACAAGTTCCTCTATTAACAACTTTCATTCCCTTGAACTGAGGGTTTTTTCCCAGATTTCTGATAAAATGCATGTGTCAGCTCATGAATAGTGAGTGAATCACTAAGACATTAACACATAAACTTACTATGATCCAAAGGCAAACCCCTAAGAGAAAAGATTCACAATGAAAATGTTTTGAAGGAGACTGGAAAAGGTCAGCCTTTTCTAATAGTGGGGAACCCTGAGTACACTAGTGTTACAACATGAAGGTATCAGGCCCTTGGAGAAAATGCCAAGAGGGAAAAAAGGAGAACAGTGAATGTCAAGGGTTGTGGACATTACATTTTGACTATTTAAGAAATGCATGGGGAGCTGGGGTTGTGGCTTAGTGGCACAGTGCTTGCCTAGCATGTGTGAGACACTGGGTTAGATTCTCAGCACTGCATATAAATAAACAACATAAAGTTCATTGACAACTAAAAATAATATTAAAAAAAAAGAAACGTATGGCTGGTCTACATCTACTTAAAAATCAAAGAATTAAGATAGAGGGAACCAGTGGATCAATAAACTAAAAAGTAAGTGATATTAATTTGAAGGTGACAAAATAGAACTATTAATAACACAAGATAGAACGTTTTAAACAAAGGAAGAAAGTGACTGATAAGTGGGAACAAACAGGGAGATATAGAAAATGGATTTAGGAAACTTATGTTTAGAGTAAGTGAGAGTCAGAATATGGAAATCAAAGTCACTTGAGCAAAGAAAACTTGACTAACACCTACAATTTGATCCAAGAACAGCACAACATCAAGAACTGAAATCTAAGGTGGTGCATGCCTGTAATCCCAGTGACTTGGGAGGCTGAGGCAGGAAGATCACAAGTTCACAGAGACCCTGTCTCAAAATAAAAAATAAAAAAAGACCGGGATATAGCTCAATGGTAGTACTCCCCTGGGTTCAATACCCATTCCCAAAACAAAAAAGAACAAAACAAAACAAAAACTTGAAAGCAAGGCTGTCAAGCGATATAAACAGGAGACGATTACCCAATATTTGTAATGTTCATTCAACATTTTAAATTGTCTCATGCCTATTATTCATTAGATCCTCATATGATCTCATGCAGAAGAGGGCAGGCAGATTTATCCCATTTTGCAGCAGAAGAAATTCAGGTACAGAGTGGCTGCTTTACAGGTCACAGGCACAAATAGGTCAAGATAGTGCTACATCAGTAAAAAGAGAGGGGCTGGAGAGCTTTACATGGTTCAAAAGAGTTTTACTTTTTTTTTCCCCTCTCGACTTTCTGCTAGAGGATAAAACTATGTAATGAATCCTCTGGCCTAGTCTCTGACAAATGCTTTTCTATCTGTTGCTCAGTTTTTGTTCTACACTGCTTTCATCCCTCTTTGGTTCATTCTCTATCTCTTCTCCATCTCACTTAATGCTGTGGGAAAAAGTACAAAAAATACATACATACTGAACCAGACATGACAGTAAGCTCTCTAGGGATGACTGAGGTCTAAGATCAAGAGGGTAAAACTGCACTAACATACACAGATTTCATGAACACAATTTTCTTTGCACTTAAAAAACAGATCCCAAACTTTACAGCTACACTTAAATGCCACTACAATTAGGTTGCAAACTCAAGCTCATCTTTCAAATAGCTTTAAAAACTATATGAAACCATAAACACATTCATTTACTGCTCTGATGATCTGTTCCTTCCTTGCCTCTTAAAGGCTGCCTCTCTTCTCCCTTTTTCTACATCAACCTACTGAAAGTTCATGGGCAGCAAGTGCTGGAGATAGAGTTCACTGTCTCCTGGCACAAGAGACACATATAAAAGATGGTTAAAGATAAGGATGACTAGTATGTGCTAACAGATTGACAGCTGAGTAAAAGCTGGATTAAATAAAAACAGAATAGCTGGAAGACATAATTAAATCAATTTTAAAATAAACAGTTTTAAGGCGAAAGAGACAAAAATCTAATAAAATGAGCTGATACAGCAATCAATAAAACACAAATCAATATACTTTTTTTTTAAAAAAAATATTTATTTATTTATTTATTTTTCGGTGGACACAACATCTTTGTTTGTATGTGGTGCTCAGGATCGAACCCGGGCCGCACGCATGCCAGGCGAGCGCGCTACCACTTGAGCCACATCCCCAGCCCCAAATCAATATACTTTTAACAACTTTTGAGGTCATTATATACATGGCTTCATTTTTATATGCAATGTTAGTTTTAACTTTCTAAAGGTATGGGCAGTTTACTTTGCTATCTGAACTGACAATTAAGGTTAAAAGGAATGAACACAAAGGCTTGGCACCCATGAATAGAATTTAGGGCCATCATCAAGTACAACTCAGGCAATTTAATCAGTCATATCTCTTCCTTGACTACTATCATGGAGTTTCTGGCTTTCTGCCTTCCTTTCACTCAATCTGTGGCATGCTAGGGAACCATGGTATAAGGCATGGCTACTATACTATAGGGGTGACAGGGCCAGACCAGGAGTATGTGGAAGCACAGGGAGAGCAGGGCTCTTCAACAGAGGTTAGGAATATTCAGAGGTTCAGGGTTAACCCAGCAGACTCTCTATGCAAGACAGGATGGGCTGCAGGTCTATGAAAGAGAAGCACTAATAACCTGGATGGGCTGTCCAGACATAATGACCCTGCTCCACACCAGGGAACTACTATGTCTTAATCTGGACAAGTTTTCCTTATCTGCCTATACTAAGCATTCTATGAAACCTTCCATCTCTTTCACACAAATTGTTCCCATTCTAGAAATACCTATTTGGCATTTATATAGTTGACATGTGATAAAAGAAAAATTCTGAGATGTTGTAAATTCTATTGCAAAGACCAATGAATGAAGGGGAAGAGATAAGGGAGCTTGGTTTACATTTAACCTTTCTTACTAATCTCAACCAATCCAGAAGCAACAAATACTTCTCCAGAAGCAACAAATCCAGAAGCAAAAAACCCATCTGATAGCTTTTCTGGCTTCTTATTATCCCACCCCTCTTATCTAAAGCTTATTTAGGTTACAGTGCTTTCCTTTTCCAATGTTTATAGAAATTCCTTCTAGCTCTGACCTGGTGAACATTTTCTAACTGCTATCTCACCCACCTGCTGGTAGTTGCTCAAACTTGTCCCAGGACCTGGTTTCTGGCTAACATCTATAATGGCTCAATAAATTCTTTTATGTGGGAGATCCCCTGATCTCAAGAGTTTTGGTTTAATACATGTTACCTCCAAAATGCAGATTGCACTCATCTTTTCTAACTTTTATATTTTTGATTTAGATCCATAGTTCCAGGCTATTCAGAGAATTTACTGTCTTGGTTTTGTCACCTAATATAGGAAAGAGAACTTGTAATTTATTTGGATGACAACCGAATGGGGGCTAGCTAATGTTTGTGTATGTTCAGAAAATAAGACTTATGGAAGCAGTATCACGCCAGAAGTTAAAAGGATTTGTCTCCTGACAAAAACTAGTTCTGTGACTTCAGTACTTGTGGTACTGCAATTTCCTCATAAGTAAAACCCTGTGGAAACAGGTAAGTTCTTACTTTTGGAATGAGGGAGTTTGTTGATCTAAGGGATCCAAAATCAAGTTCTAAGAGGGGGGAAGTGGCAAAGAAAGAGATAATAAAAGAAAGAATTCTTTTAAAATCTCTGTTCACAAACTATTTAGCAGCAACAGAAATGCTCTGTGAGGTCAGAGTTAGGCAAAGGGCAGGGCATTATAATATATAACGTCTACGCCATTTTGTTTTGCACCATCCTATTCGAGATTAGCTTTACTTTGCAAAATTGTCCCTCGTAAAGTTACTCTTTGTTCTTCTCTTTGCTCAACACTGTAAGTCTAAAGAAAACCCCCTTTCAATAGCTGAGATATTACTACTTA
The DNA here is from genome assembly GCF_001458135.2 of Marmota marmota marmota. Taxonomy (NCBI): domain Eukaryota; kingdom Metazoa; phylum Chordata; class Mammalia; order Rodentia; family Sciuridae; genus Marmota; species Marmota marmota. Next base: position 27,470,338 of record NW_026000240.1, read on the forward strand.
CAGTCAACTACTGCAGAAAAAGAGGACAAAGAGAAAAGAAGCTGGTCCCCAGACTTCCCAAACATTAATTTTTCTTTAGTTTGTCAGAACCTAGAACACCTAGTATTCAAATAACATCAAAGTGTGGGCCAAGGACTTACTAATCCTATTAATTAAAAGGATAATATTTAATTTGCAGGAAAATAATGTATTTATCTAAAAGTTTATAGGGATTGGCCCAGGAGACAGAAGTTATTTGTAATCACAATATTCCAAACAAAGAGAAAGGATAAGATCCCCTGAATGAAAAAGATGATTACTGAATGATTAAGCATGAAGACTTCTTGTCCCTTTTCCCGTTACTTTACTTTCCTCTTCATTAAAAGCCCTCTGTACCCCTGAATTTCCTAAGATGGAGTTTTCAGGATGATGGCCTTGCCATCTTCTTAGAATAGGCCCTTGAATAAATCTGATTTCCTTCTCACTAACTCTCATCTCCAATGATTGGCTTCTGCACAGTCTGAAAGTGGACTTGTGTTCAGTATCAACATGAACAGAATTAGGGATTTCTTTAAAACGGCAGAATGTAAGCCATGTCTTCAAAGTGGGTATTGTGGAGGATGGTAGGAATGGAAACCCATCTTGGAAGGGAGAGCTACATGAGTCCAAATGTAGAGTTGTGACTGTGAGTGGATGATAGGGTCAGGTTCATGCAGGAAACAGCATCAGGTAATTTTAATTTTGGAAAGGATCTCTGGAGACTGAGTATGGAGGCCCTAGATTACTAAGAGAAGGGTTTTATCCTGAAGAGCAACACTTTTCAAACTTTAACATCTCTCCTGAAAGCTGGGGAACCATTCTAATTAGAAGTCTGCATGGAGTCATGGGCACACTCACTTGATCTCCTACTTGCCTCCATACAATCCTCAGCCTCTTGAAGCATAGCCTAGAACCACTGCTAAAATCTGAGGTATGATATGACTTTCGAATATACATGAGTGATAAAAATAAAACCAAACCAAGCAAAGTACTGCCACAGAGGGTAAGAATCCTGAATATTCCTGAGCTGAGTAATGGCATTATCAACTATAATCTGATAGTCATGTTCAATATTATTCTAGGAGGAGTGCAGCCACAGTAGTCCTACATTAGGGGGCTAAAATATTAAATTAGAAGCAGTTGGATATATTGGAAAAAAATAAAGACTTGCTTCCTGGTATCACATTCATTTATTTCTGGATAAAATGTTAGTGTTGAGATGGCCTAGTGGCTCCTTATCTAGCTTCAGGGTAGAGTAAGGTCAATAGCTGAAAACAAAAAAGAAATTCCTATCCAACATAAGGAAAATGTTTCCAATAAACATAGTTCTTTAATATGGAACAAGCTACTGGCAAGGTAGTGAGCTTCTAGTAACTGAAAGCATTCAAGAAGAGAATGTATTTATGAGTTAATGGTGTCTTAGAAGGAATTCCTACATTCAGTGGGAAGTTGAACTGGAATACTACTAAAATTTCTTTCATACTTTGAGTTCCATGAAGTAGGACTATAGCTAGAGATCTAATAGTATCAAATAACGTTTTTTCAACATGGAAAAAAAAAAATCCTCTGCATGCAAAACAGCAAAGAGGCAGTAAGGAGAACACTGGGACTGCAAGAGAAAAGGGAATTATTAATCATTTAGTAATTGTTATTACCTTTGCAATTTTTCCCATTTCATGAATGTCTGCTTTCTGATCTTCAATATCCATGAAAGCAGTTTCAATTCTGCTTAAAATCTGTTCATGGTTAATGCAGGTATCTGGGAGTCCTTCGGGAAAGTAGAACCGTGGAATGTTTATGGACGACGGTGCATTCACAACATTGTTCACAGCAGGAACAGGGGAGAGAGGTTGAGGGCTAACTGGAAAAGTGGTTGGAGTTGGAAGTGGTGTTCCTGGTTTCTTTTCTGGTTTATTTTGAATCTGGAAGAAAAATGTGATTATAAGACACAAAAATTCTAAACTGTATATATTTCCTGAGAATCCTCACCAGTAATAGGAAGTAGTATATAAATACAAGAAACCACAATTACTCACTTTACTTGAGGGTAGTAGGCATATCTCTAGGAAGATTTAAATAAATGAATACATTATTTATTTATCAATACTTGAGTTTATATAGATTTATATTTTAAAAATTCTATAGGACATTTTCCCATCAATCATTTGGCAGATATTTCAAAATAATCAAAGAGCAGTATTAGTTGATAGAGTAAGGACTTTGAGGTGTACTATTAATCTGCTGAAACTAGATTAGTATTTTTAAAAAATTTTTTTAGGGGCTGGGGATGTGGCTCAAGCGGTAGCGCACTCGCCTGGCATTCGTGCGGCCCAGGTTCAATCTTCAGCACCACATACAAACAAAGATGTGTCCGCGGAAAACTAAAAAATAAATATTAAAATTCTCTCTCTCTAAAAAAATTTTTTTAATTGTAGACGGACACAATACATTTATTTATTTTTTAAATTTTCATTTTATTTATTTATTTTTATGTGGTGCTGAGGATTGAACTCAGTGCATCACACATACAAGGCAAGCGCTCTACCACTGAGCTACAGCCCTAGCCCAGTAAATTCTTTTTGAAGATTGTTTTTAGACTTTCTGTTCTTAGTCTTTCCTCTCCTTCAATCGGCAGAAATGACAAGTTCTTTTTAAATACACAGATCTAAAATGCACTTGGGGTAGGGGGCTACTTTTACTTTCTTTTCTAGTTAACTTTGTTGAGGAAGAATCACTATCAAGCCCTGATGCTAAGAAAAACTTTTGTTATGAAAGTCAAAGCACTTTAGTTATGGTTGATTTACTTAATACCAAGGGGCATGCCATTTTACCCAAGATACTTATTTATCTCATTTTTGGTATATTCTTAATATGCAAGTTCTGTGGTCATTAATTTCATTACAACCAGACTCCCTTTACAGTTAAGTAACTCATTTATAGTTTATATCCTTCTTTTCTCCAAACCGAATTTGATGTGGTATACCATAAAGTGATATTAGAAAAGACAGTGAAAAGGTGTGCGGGGGGTGGGGAGGAGCAATTGGGAGATGGAGATAACTCAAGATTGAGGGAAAAGGGACGGAAGGAGTACACCATTGTTCAGGTAGGAGTTTGTTTCTGAGTTCTGAGAGTCCTCACAGAAAAAGCAAAAAACAGATTCTATGAAGACTCTCAGAGTTTTAATTTCCACTCTTAATTAATAACCCAATCATTTATGCTCATAAGCATGGCACTATATGAGATGCTACATAAAGTATGAAAGACAGAATGGCTATTGACTGGCTAAGTTTATTTTAAATTCACTGATCACAAAGTATTGCTCTAATGTTCTCCTTCCTTAAATTAGCCTAATGCTACCCCTGAAGTCTGAACAACAATCCTACAATAAGCAATAGGCAAGGAAGAAACAGCACAGAGGGAAAGGATGCCAATGAAGAACTGAACAGAAAACAGTGATGGTTTACTGTGTCCTCAGGAAAGTTACTTAACCTTTTAAAATTTCAGTAATAAAACAGAAATTATAATCCCTACACCTTGGAAGACTGTTGTGAGGACTGAAGGAAATTAAAGAATGTAACGTGAGTAAAAGATTCAAAACAGTGCTGGGCACAGATCTGTCCTCATGGAAGAAAATGAGTGACAAAGCCAAAAGGTGGGGGTTCTCAAAAGATTATGTATAATTTGGCATAATTTTTAGATTCAATCATAAATAATCATTTCCATTCGTAAAGCAATTTAAAGTTTTCAAACCAGTTTGGATTAAACACACTGATTCTATTACTATTCTAAGTAAACATTTCTCTCTGCTTAATGCTGAATCTGCATATACAGATTCATGAGTCAATCGTAGTAGAAAATATTCTTAAAATTCTAAAATAAGGCACAACTCTTTCTTTAAAGCTTTAACTCGGTCACTTGTCTCTTGTCATTTCCTTCCCATTATTTTAAGCAGAAAGAGGTTTGAGAGACTACATGTGTTCAATCATAAAAATTCTTTGTTTCCCTAAAACGTTTGTTTTCCATGGTATGATATCCAGGGTAGTTATGAATAATTTCAGGGCAATTATAGCCATAAGATTTAAGACCAGTGGTGCCAGTGGGGGAGAAGGTTTGGAGCAAAATCTCCAATGTTAACTCTATACTTTTTTTTTTTTTATTGTTGGTTGTTCAAAACATTACATAGTTCTTGATATATCATCTTTCACACTTTGCTTCAAGTGGGTTATGAACTCCCATTTTTACCCCATATACAGATTGCAGAATCACATCAATTACACATCCATTGATTTACATATTGCCATACTAGTGACTGTCGTGTTCTGCTACTTTTCCTATCCTCTACTATCCCCCCTCCCCTCCCCTCCCCTCCCCTCTTCTCTCTCTACCCCCTCTACTGACCTTCATTTCTCCCCCTTGTATTATTTTTCCCTTTCCCCTCATTTCCTCTTGTATGTTCTTTTGTATAACCCTGAGGGTCTCCTTCCATTTCCATGCAATTTCCCTTTCCCTCCCACCTCTCATCTCTGTTTAATGTTAATCTTCTTCTCATGCTCTTCGTCCCTACTCTGTTCTTAGTTACTCTCCTTATATCAAAGAAGACATTTGGCATTTGTTTTTTAGGGATTGGCTAGCTTCACTTAGCATAATCTGCTCTAGTGCCATCCATTTCCCTGCAAATTCTATGATTTTGTCATTTTTTAATGCAGTTAACTCTATACTTTTGCTCTGACAAAGTAAGTGACATTCAGCACAAACACTGGTTATCTGTCAAAGCTTTTATTTTAATGGGAAAATACTTGATTATATACTGCATATATTTTGCAATTCATTGTGTATTTCTTAACACAGAGCAATTCACTGATAGGCAAGAATTTATTAATTCACTGGTTAATTTCATATTTAATAAAACTGATCAAGTTCTGTGGTCATTAAAAAGGAAATGATGTAAATAAAATGCATTTATTTTGAACTTTTGGGTATATCAATTTATTTTCCATTGAGTTCAATAGGATACACATAATTTAAACCTTAAAGTAGTGTAATAAAACTGATACTTTATAAACATTATACAATAAAAACTAGTAGAACAAATTTTGCCAGATTTACTGGTAAATTAGACAACTGCTCATATTGAATAAAGCTTTTCAGTCAATATAGGAGCAACATTAAAAAAATAAGCTGGATAAAGAATTTTAATTTTCTACCTTAGCATTTCCTTATAAACGTAGTATTATTTAAATATTCATTCTAAATAGTGTTCTAACACTATTATATCACTGGAGGATTTCTAATATTTATCTGGTTTTGACCTACAAAGGGGGAAAATGGAATTCACATAGTTCACCCAAGTAATTTGAAATTATTCTGGGCCAGAATAACAATGAAACTATGGTTTCTGGATGGAATTTGGATGGCCAGTATTTGAGTAGCCCTTGATTTGTATTGTACGCAACGTTAGGCAACTTGTGTGGTAAGACACTGGCCCAAAGGTAGTAATCAAGAAAGCAGAAACTCTGCAAAGAAGTTATCACAGGCAGAAATCACTCAGTCTCACTGCTTGTTGAGAGAAATCACCTTTTCACAATCTAGAAGCCATCCTTCATTATTATCTACCTACACAGTGTATTACACATGTACACAATTGTTTATATATAAAAATACTTCTGCCTTTAAAAATATTACCAGGATCAATACTTTAAAAAAAACAAACAAAAAATCAAACATTCATTACTGATCCAAGTGTGTTAAACACAGTCTACTGATTCAAAGTGCAAATAAGGCTTCTAACACCAATTCTATCAAAGATTCCTACTAAAGATACTAGTATTTTTCTGGCTAAATTATAAATTATTTGTTAAGTTGTATTTTATTGTCTCTAAAACTGGATTCTCTCTCTACATGAGAAAAATGTGAGTACTGTATTCCAGATCCAGAAGGTCTATTTTTAAACCTGTTGGAATCCCTCTACAAATAGCTTTCTGCAAATAGCTGAATAGAGGACACAGATTAATTCCTTGATTTAATATCAAGATACAAGTGAGTTATAAAATTATTTTTGAGTTAGTTCAATGGGTGGTTTTATTAGTAATAAAAATATCTTAAAAGAAACACCCAAGTTTCAAACCTGTGTCTGCTGAAATGACTTCAGCCGCTTCTTAAACCTTGATGGGAGAACAAAATCACAGCCCCTTGCCAGGAAAGCTAACTCTCCCCTTAAATCCGGGTCCCTTCGTAAAGATGTTTCCTTGATCATCATCTTTGAAAAATGAACGATTACTTCGCAATTGTCCAGCACACTTCTGAAGATAGTCAAATTTAATAAGCTGTCAATCTTGTCAGGTAGAAAGGTATTTTTTTTCTTCTCGTCTCCCAAAGAAATTAAATTCAAGCATTATGCTCTCCCAGCCTCCAGGGACTACAATTCATGCTTGTCCTGACATGTAGCTGATTCCCAAATACAACCTGAGGTTTCAAATACCTGCTCATAATTTTCAAATGAAAAACACAGGCTGCAAAGGGCCTCCTGCTCCTTGTAGGTAGCTTTATGTCAAATTGACCTGCACATATTGAGAATACAGAGCCTTCTGGGAAAGGAAGCACCCACTACTCCAAGTACCAAAGTTAGAAACATTACAGCTGGACCTAAAAATAGCAACTTCTCAGATAATGCTAACTTCTTAAACTCAAGAGTATGTGAGGTGTCAATCCACATAAAGCAGTTTCTCCTAAAACGAGAGAGAGAGAGAGAGAGAGAGAGAGAGAGAGAGAGAGAATATGTAGAATATTTTTGGCTTTTGCAACTTAATATTTTGTGAAAAAAGAATAGGCCTCTCATCAAAATGTAGAGAAAGAAATATTTATCCTTAAAGATTTGTAAAAAAAAATTGTTGGTCTCAGATTTAAAAAAAAATTAAAGCAGAAGACTTATCATCAAACCTACTTTTTTTGGGGAAATGATTTTGGATATATTTTGAAAATTTACTGTTAAAAGTATTATTTAAGAGAGTGGAACAACATAAGAAAGAAGTTTTTGATATATATGAGTTAATGAAATCTAGCTGAAATAGGTTTAAAAAGATACCAAATAGTAATTACATGGAATGTCCTGAATTTATGAGACTTTCTCTTTTGAGGAGCTAAAGGAATCATCTCAGATTTTAAAAATACCTATTCCATGATTTTCTCATATATTAAATACTGGATTTATTATTTACAAGTAAATTATCACTTGTTTTAATCATTTGTTTTAAATTTCAATACTTATTTTTAGTCAATCTTTTTAAAGTATTTTAATCAATACTTATTTTTAATCAAATCAGTATTATATTCTAGTTCTAGAAAATATAAAATGAGTATCACAGAAAACAGAAACAAAAAGTAGCTTACAACCTTCTTTTACTATCTAATTTAGTGGTCATTAAATAATTTGGTTTTCCACTGTTTCCTACAATGTTAAGTCAGCTTTTCCCCACTCATTTCAAGATATTCTGACATTGGGTTTATATGTCTAAACTTGTGGTTTAAAAAGTCTTTTTCTTTAACTGTGGAATCTTCAGCTTGTACAAAATCTTACCTGAAAGCTTTCAGGTACTAGTAGATTGAAAAAAGATTATCATTGAAAACCACTGGTTCTATGCTTTGACCTGGCCCTTCCTTAGTTTCTATTTCTCTCACTGTTAACATTTTACATGTTAACTTTTAAAGACAGATCGCTTTTCCATATTTTTTTCCTTCTATTCCTGCCTAGTGAACTTTTCTTCTTTCATTATTATTTCTCCAAATTAAAACAACAGCAAAAAATCTAGGTCTTTAGACATGACTACTGCTTATTCAATTAAACCAAATGTTATTGTATTTATTCCTTCCTCTTCTTTCCCTAACCAACCCATGGCTTCAGAGGAATGAATTTTCATTCTCCTCCTGAGAATATTCTCTTTCCTCAAATGCACATTCTGATCATCTTTCAAAATCCAACTCAAATTCTACCTTCTTTTAATAAAGGCTTCCCTGATTGTTTAGGTCCCTTTAATTATAATTAAATTCTTTAATTATAATTCTTTAATTATAATTCTTAATTATATATATATATATACACATGCAGTACTTAATCAAAAATATAGAATATCCTTTAAATGAGCTTCATTTAAGTCTCAAGATTAGACAAAGTTTTCTGTTTTTTTCTGTAAAGACAAAATAATTAATTCCCACAATACACTGATGCACGTTGATGGTTCACTTTTCGTTATGCCCCTGTTTTTCTAATCTTAGTAGTTAAGTTGCATATTTAGAGTCAGTTGTGTCTGTCTCCAATCTGTTTATGTTGGTTGTATTTTTATAGTAAAAATTCAATTCAAAAGGCTGGAGATGTAGCACAGTGGTACTGCTTGCATACTGTGCCAAGGCCCTGGGGGGTTTGGTCCTCAGTAAAAAAAAAAAAAAAAAAAAAAAAAAAAAAATCAATTCAATTACATAAAGAAAGTGTAGAAAAAAAAGAATAGTTTCCAAACTATATTTTTTAAAAAACTCAAAGTAAATAGTTAAAACTTTTTTTGTTATAAAATTATGTGAGTGTAGGATAAAAGAAAAAATCCAAAGGTATCTATGTTCAAACTGTTTCACTACTGTTTTAAGTTCTTTCTCCAGTTAAGAGACTAAAATTGGATATCAGTCAACAAATATATCATGAGTGTGATTTATTAAAAAAGATGTCATAGAACTCAGTTTCTTTGAGACTTTCTCAAAGAAAAGCCTTGGCCCTGTTAGTGATGTATGAATAAATTAATGATGTGAATTAAAAATTTTACAGCATACATAATGCTTAGATAGTTTTGCAGTAGATAGTTTAGGATTCCCTAATGATTATAAGACACAATTATATTTAGGTAAAAGAACTTCTATTTGTAATATTTTATAATTTGATAATTATTTTCCAATGGTATTCAAAACTATGAGTGAAGTTCAAGTTATTAGTCATTCACTCATATTCAGGCATTTTTGTGATCATTTATTAAGTGCCAGACACTTGTCTAGGTGTAAGGATAGAAAAATAATAAAGAAGTAATTTCTTTTTTTTCTCACTGTACTTCTAGTATATCAGAAGGGTACGTCTAATTTATAAAAGGAAACTGGCTATTCTAGAAAAACTTAGAAATGCTAAGTCAAAAGCATTGTTCACACAAAAACTTACACATGAACATTTATCAGATTATTCATAATAGCCCCCAAATGGAAACACCCAAATAAAAATAATTTATTATTACATGAATAAACAAAAGGAAAGGATGAACACAACATGGAACTACAAACAATGGAATATTTTTTGAACCATAAAAAGGAATAGTGCCCTGGTGTATGGCACAATATGGAAAACCTTAAAAACATTACATTGTATGAAAAAAGACAGTTGCAAAAGGTCACATATTGCATGATTCCAATTACATGAAATGTAAGAATTAGCAAATCAATAGAGATAGGAAGTACCTTATGGTTGCAAAGGGCTAGGAGTAGGGGGTAATGGGGACTGATTATGAATATGGGTTTCTTTTGGTGGTACTGCAAATATTCCAGAATTAGTGCTTATGGTTTCACAATCTTATTGGATATACTAAATACTATTAAATTGTGTACTTAATAGGAAACATTTTTAAAAATATTTTTTAGCTGTTGATGGACCTTTATTTCATTTATTTATATGTGGTGCTGAGAATTTAAACCAGTGCCTCATACATGCTAGGCAAGTGCTCTTCCACTGAGCTACAACTCCAGCCCTAGGGCAAATTTTATACTAAGTAAATAACATCTCAATTAAAAGTCCTCTCATCTTATAGTTCTAACTGGCTGAACAGTTAAAAAGGTAATAATCTGGAATCACAGACTTTATTTAAAATATCATTTTATGCAGGCTTTAAGAGAAGAAATTGACTACAAACTAATTAATTGATTACTCTAATTTTTAATTTTTTGAAAATCTAAGATAGGGTCTCACTAAGTTGTTGAGGATCTCCCTAGTTTGCCTAGGCTGGCCTTGACTTGATGCAATCCTCCTGTCTCGGTCTCCTAAATCACTGGGATTACAGACATGTGCCACCAAGCCTGGCTCCAGTTGGTTACTCTTAATTTTTTTTTTTTTTTTGGTAACAGGGATTGAACTCAGGAGCATTTGATCACTGAGCCACATCCTCAGCACTTTTTTTTTTTTTTTTTTAAATTTTGAGGTCCTAAATTTTTTAGGACCTCACTAAGTTGCTGAGGCTGGCTTTGAATTTGCGATCCTCCTGCCCCAGCCTCCCAAGATGCTGGTATTATAGGCCTGAGCCATCATGCCTAACAAATTATTCTTAAAATTCAATATTCTACTCCTTTATGCTTTAACTTGGTGTTTTTTTAATCGTTTAATTCATGGCTTGTTCTGTTATAAATGTTATTTAACTCTTAAATAATGAAATGCTGAGGTGGGGGAAAGGGGCCACATGGTGATGGTTATCTGTAGTCTTTGTTCTTAGCCTGTCTTCTAGCCTTTACCTTCACTGATTGCAGCAAAATAGGAAGGCATATGCATTATAGAGGAATGCATATGCCTTCCTATTTGTCTTGTTTCAACTGCCTCCAAATGATAGAACACATTCCATGACAAATAACAGACCCCCATCTAATATTTTTGCCTTTTAGTCTTCCAAATAGTTGGGGTACATATACTTCTAGAATCTAAGGAAGCAAAAGAGAATGAAGAGCCTAAAATTATTAGGTATCGTAAATCTTAAGATTCCTAGAATTTCTAGTTTTCTGGATATCTCCATCCTTGTTAGTCTGATTTCCTTCCTCCCTTTTTCCTTGAGAAATTACTTCAGTTGGAGATTGCTCATTACAGAGTTAAGAAATCAATTTTGGATTTACAAATAAAATAAATTTCACAGCAAGTTGGAAAGGACAAAGGGGTTTCTACTTCACTGACATGTTAAAGGCCAGGGGGGAATGAATATGAATGAGAATGATTTCTCAGTAATTTTGGGTAAGAACTGAATTCATAGATATCAAAACAGAAGGCTGAATTGATGGTCAAGATATCCTGGTAATAACGAGTGATATGCTTGAAATACAACAGCTGATGGAGCTAGGACTCTTGGGTGCAAAGCACTTCTCAGGGTAAACACCTCAACCATGGTCTCGGAAATTAGATCCATGAGGATAGCTGACAAAACTGTCAGATCTAGTCTTGAGTAGTTACTGCTTGGTTGTAACCTAGGAAAAATGGCAGAACTCTTGATTTAAAGGTCTGAATCTGACTCTCAGTTTTATGAAGTCAGGAAACTGCAAGGTATGGCCTAATCAAGCTTGTGAAGTAATCATTTTACTCAGATAATTTCTGAAGATGGTCATATTAGGAAAAGCCTAGTTTTAGGGGTTCAATCCTGGTGGAGATAGTGGGATTTCCCTGGGTATCTTAGAAAAAGTACTTTATTTTTTCTTCTTACAAAAGGATGATGTTGTTTTATAAGGAAAAATCTAAACACTACAGAAACATTACAAATAAGTCCCTTTAAAAGTGACAATTATTAACAATATCTATTGAGCACCCACTAAGTGCTAGTCACTACTGGTCTAGGTTTCTAGGATATAGTGGTGAACTAAACATAAATTATGTATTAACTATAAATGATCTTTACCACCCTACTGAAACAGGTCCAAATGAAGTCTATACTTATCAATACGTTGACAATAGTTTTACTTCTTAATCTTAAGAAATCTTTTCTTTAAAAATATTTAGATTTTAATTGGACTTTTTACTAATCTTAAAATGCGTTCTTAGTTGAAAGCTATCAGTTTAACTAGACTTGAATATTATTGTTTTTACAAAAAGAAATCTTAATTTACTTTAAATCCTTTCTTGAAGAATCTGGCCTCTCCCCATCCATTGTTTGATTATAGAAATAGAAGTTTTTACCTGTCTTTGTTTTTACTAAAATTAAATAAAATAAATGATTTTAAGGGTAATTAGGGTTTATTATTTTAACCTATGATTAATTATTAGTATGATATTGCCCCAAAAGTTTAAAAATAGATTAAAAAATGATAGTAATACCATCTGTGGATGGAAATAAAACAGAATTAAGGTATCCTTTATTATGTGAATTATCAAATTAGCATAGACTCTTAGTGTTTTTGTTTTTCTAAAATTATTCCATTATTCTATATGTCAAACATGTCCTCAGAATTCATTCATTTCGGGCTGGGGATGTGGCTCAAGCGGTAGCGCACTCGCCTGGCATGCGTGCGGCCCGGGTTTGATCCTCAGCACCACATACAAACAAAGATGTTGTGTCTGCCGATAACTAAAAAATAAATATTAAAAAAAAAAAGAATTCATTCATTTGTAATTATGAAACCCCTCTGGACTTCAGTCACATCACCTTTTCTACGAACTGTTCTCTTATTCTTGTTTGACTTATTTGCAGGCCCATCTGTATGTCTTAGCTAGTCTAGAACCTATACGGTTGTGTACTGTCACATGGAGGCTTTGTTAAAAAAAAAAAAAAAGCATAGCATGAAGACTCATTTGTTAACCACTACATATACAGAGATAATTTGACATTTTGTGCAAAGTAAGAAAAAAAGAAAAGGGAATTCAAGACACAAGATGAAAAAGAAGCCAGTTTAAGTCAAGAGATAAATGGTAACTAAAGAGTAGAGAGGACAGCTATGGTCAGAATCCTTCATGAAGGACTTATTTACTATGAAAAGAGTAAATAAATAAAAAGCAATCTCCTGCTTCAGTCTTCAGAGTTTCTGGGTATTATGGTTTAAATATTAGGTGTCACCCAAAAACTCATGTGTGAGACAATGTAAGAAAGTTTAGAGGAGAAATAATTGGGTTAGAAGAGTTTTAATCTAATCAGTGCATTAATGCCCCCATAGGAATTAACTGGGTGGTAACCCTAGGCAAGTAGAATGTGGCTGGAGGAGGGAGGTCATTGCAACATGCCTTTGGGGTACATATTTTGTCCTTGGTGAGAGAAGTCACTCTTCTACTTTGTGGCGGTATCCTGAGCTGGTTGTCTTCTCCACACCCTTCTGCTGTGATGTTCTGCTTCACATTGGGCGCAGAGCTATGGGATTCACCATCTATGAGACCTCTGAAACTGTAAGCAACAAACTTCCTCCTCTAAAATTGTTCTTGTCAGGTTTTTTGGTCATAGCAGTGAAAAAGTTGACTAAAATACTGAGATGTACAGGTATATACCTAAGCACCTAGTTTGATTTACCTTTTTTTAAAAAAATTTTTGCAGGACTGGGAATTGAACCTAGGAGTGCTTTACCAATGAGTATATCTTTCCACTCCCCCATTTTTAAAAAATTTTGAGACAGGGTCTCCCTAAGTTGTTGAGGCTGGACTGGAATTTATTATCCTCATGCTTTAGTCTTCCCAGTATCTGGGTTTATACGTGTGTGTCACCTTGCCTGTCTATTTACCTTTTTTATGTTTATTGGATTACTGTTTGAATTATTGTTTTTTTTTTTTGCTATTAAACTTCAGTGATATTTCCAAGATTTCCAATGCATTTAACAAAGTAGTTTTATCAAAAGTCTGCTTTGCTGATCTATGGGGGAATATTTAGAACAGGAGTCAGCAAACTTTTGATATAAATGACTAGATATAATAATTTTAGACTTTGGGGTCTCTGTTGTTCCTACTCAATTTTGCAGATAGAACATAAAAGCGGCCACAGATCTGATGTTAACGAGTAGGTGTGCTGTGGACCTGTCAGCAGCAGTCTGGATTTGGTCCATGGGCCTATACTGCTGATCTTTGATCCATACCAATATTCTTTTTGTGATTTCTCAGAATCTTCCTAGAATTTTCTGTTTGGATCCCTTTCCCAACACAAGTTTGAATTTCAATTATATATGGACAACAAATACTTTTTACTCTTGGGAAAATACTTTGAAATACCCATTAAATTACTAATAATATATAATACTCTCAAATCAACCTTTTTTCTTAGGGATAATCATCAATGTCATTTGAAAGTACTGCCTGTAGGGCTGGGGTCATAGCACAATGGTACAGTGCTTGCTTAGCATGTGTGAGGCACTGGGTTCAATTCTCAGCACCTTATATAAATAAATAAAGGTCCACTGACAACTAAAAAAAAATAAAATAGGGGCTGGGCTTGTGGCTCAGTGATAGAGCGCTCGCCTTGCATATGTGGGACCCTGGGTTCGATCCTCAGCACCATTTATGTCATAAAAATAAATAAGTGAAATAAAGGTATTGTGTCCAACTATAACTAAAAAAAATTAAAATAAAAAAGTACTGCTTGCATGCCCTATTAATTAAAATGTTTGAACAACTGGCAAATTTTCAGCTATCCAAAAAGAGAAAATAAGCCTTAGTTTAAAATTGGCTATCCTTTAAAAATATATCATACTGAGAGAATGTTTTGCTTAAAAGTCTTCTTTGGCTTCCCACTTTCCTTAAAGACAAATTCTTTGGCATAGATACAAGCTCATTCATAAATTGGCCTCAATTTACCTCTTCTGTTTTATTTCTTATTATTCTTTGATCACACTCTAAAAGAAAAAAAACATGAAAGACAATATTGTACAAAAACTGGTAGATCAACAACTTAAGGATAGTAGCTACTTCTGGAAAAAGAACAGTACTGAGGGGTACCCTAGTGATTTCAACTATGTATGAGATTATTTTTTAAGACTGTAACGCTAATGATAATGAAAACACTAAAGCTGAGATCTGAAACAAATATGGCAAAACATTAAGATTGGATAAAACTATGTGGTAGGTGATAAGAGTACTTTTTATATGATTCATCACACTTTTCCATTTGCTTAAAACAAATGTTGACAAACTACAGTCCATGGGCCAAATCTGGCCCACTGCCTGTTTCTGTTAAGTCTTGGAGCTAAGGCCAGTTTTATATTTTTAAAGAATTGTTAAAAAGAAAAAAAGAAAGAAAAAATACAAAGAAGACTTGCTGCACACAAAGACTAAAATATTTACTAAAATATTTAAAATACTTTCACAGAAAAAGTCTGCCAACTACTGATTTAAAACATTTCATGAGAAGAGAAGATTAAAAGAAAAAGGAGAGGCGACTGAATTCAAGGTGTGTGTCACCTTGGAAGAATGGTTTGCCTTTTTGCATTAAGCATCTGCCTGAATGAAACATCTTATATTACCTTTCTCTTTAATATTAGCTTTCATTAATAATTTTTTTTCAATTTTTATCAAGCAGAAATCTTTTCAAATTTTTTTCTATTATACTGGAATTCACTTAAAAGAATATTGAAAGACAGTATATTCATCAGATTCTGATTTCAGTCTGTAGTTGTAAAAAACTGGGAAGCTCATGTAGATCTCAGTGCAGCATTTTTAGTATACTTAGACTGGGGATATCAAAGGGATCTACTCCCCAGCTATCTCGTTTTTTCACAGGGGATAATGGAGGAAGAGGGTTGAATAAAATTCAAAATGCTGTATCACAATAGAAGCTTCTGGATAATGATTATAAAGTTATGAAATAGGTCACCCAAAGAAGTAGACATTTTTATTTTAATGGACAAGATTATTTTAGGGAAATTAGTGAGATAATATATCTACATGTCTTAGCATGCTTTAGCTCACAACAACTGATAGCTCTCAGGACATTATTATCATTTGGGGATTGCTATATAGGTATTTTCTTTCCTTTATAAAATATTAACCATATTAGTATTTTCTGTGAATATGAAAATATTTTTTCATAATGTTTATAATTAATTCCTATAGTTTTGCTTTCTGTGATGACCCAAGTTAATTAAAGAGATTAAAATTTATGGGGCTAGGGTTGTGGCTCAGTAGTAGAGCGCTTGCCTAGCATGTGCAAGGCACTGGGTTCTATCCTCAGCACCATATAATAAATAAATAAATAAATAAATAAATAAATAAATAAATAAAATAAAGGTATTGTGTCCAACTACAACTAAAAAAAAATTTTAAAAAATTTGTGAAAACACAAATGAGACTCATATAGAGATTTTACAGAGATTTTACAGTGAATGTCTGAGGATATTCAGACCCAAATCACCATTTAACAATCTAAGGTATGTATTGTTTTAGACTTAAATGTCACTGGCCAACTAAAAATACACACAAAACATATTGAGTAAAAGTGATCCATCTGATCATAATATGCCCTTTTTTCTGATCAAATAAAAATTTTAAAGAGAAGGCTAAAATAATATATAATTGGATTTTTAATTTGGTCACATATATGCTACGTCTAATTCTCAAGTTTTAAAACTTTACCATGCAACATTAAAGAATATATAAAAAGGCATAAATATTACAACAAAATACTTAGGGATATGCCACCCAGATTATGAAAGAGAACATCACACTTCTGAGGCCCCCTGACACACCCTTCTTTTGTCGCATCTTTTCCTCACCCAGGTTTAACCACTGTTTTAAACATTGTATTTCAATAGACACTAGTATTGCTATATGTATATACGTGGCTGTATAACCAATGTGATCCTGCAACCTGTACACATGGAAAAATGAGAATTCATACCCCATTTGAATCAAATGTATGATATGTCAAGATTATTGTACTGTCATGAGCAACTAATAAAAAAAATTAAAAAAAACATTGTATTTGGCGTATCCATGTGTTTATATTTCTTACACAAATGCACACCTCAAAATAATTCATATTATTTTACAATTTGATTTTGTTGATTTGGCTTTATGTCTGAATCCACACATGCCAACATGTGGTAGAGATAATGCTTACCAAATAGTCTAAGTGTTTCTGTATGTTTCACAGGTTTTAGGTTGGAAGACCTGGAGTATGATTTGAAGTGAACAGTGCTGTGTCAGGGGATGAGATAGTTAAAAACCCATCCCTTTCTTCCCCATGCTCCAATGAACTCATAAGTCACATATTCCAGATAGGGAAATGGAGAAACAGTAAGAACATGGATCTTCCATCAGCCTGGGTCCTTGAACGAGGTGACAAAGAGCCCCCTGCTAACCTATAGACTTGTGAAATGAAAAAGGAATAATCTTGTTGCCTTAAGAAACACATACATATAAGTGGGCAGATAATCGCTTTTCTGGGCTATAAGTAGGAGGATAGTTAAAAATCTTTTGAAAATACTTCTGTGATTCTAGAATAATATTTATTTATTATCACTTGCATGGAGAAGCAAATTTCATATACTCTAGCCTTGACCTTTTTTGAAGATCTGTTGCTTTAACAACAGATGCATATTTTCAGATACATGCTCATGTATTATTTTAGGAATGTTAGTTTTGTCTCCCCAACCAGATTTTAAGTTCTTTAAGAGTCATGTCCTCTCTTGTACCCTACTGTACACCTTATAAGAGTCTACAAAAGCATGAAATAAGTACTGATCTCTTGGTTGCCTGGGAAGGATGAGGACTGTTAGCCAACTTGAATAAGAATTGTGCTGCAATCCTTGTGCTTAACATACATTGTCTTGATCCTATTTCCACTATACACAATAAGATATAAAGGTTAAGTAGCTTTCTTTGGTCATGGATTTGTATCAAAGAAGATGAAGGGTATAAAGAAGGCAGCTGAAGCCAGACAGCTTGACTATAAAGCCTTTGCTTTTTACTTACTGAATGTAGGTGAGATGATTTTTAATATAAAAAAAATGAAGCAGTTAACAAAAATAGTTTTTGTTTATAAAATGTGCAAACATTAACACACTTCTTTGGAGACTTCTCAGCACTCAAGATTGTTAGGTCCTTACCTTGATCACTTCTGGCGTCTGCTGAATCAGAACCACTGAAGTTGTATCTTTGGCTTTATCACCAACAGGACTTCTACAGACTGATAAATTGGCTTGAGAGGAACTCGTCAAGGTCTCCTGTAGAATTTGCATCATTTCCTTTTCTTGTGATAGACTCCCTCTGCCTGATTTGCATTCAACTAGTTCTTGAGCAAAGTCTTCAATGCTTTCCAGGATTCGCAGTAAGAGGGCTCGATCCTCTTCCTCTATTTTATGTCCATTGTTTTCAATAATCTTTGTTAGACAGGAAGGTGAAACTTTTTCCACAGGTGAAGACACTTTAGATTTAGGCTCAAGATCTACAGGGATTTGACCAGTTAAATGACTGTGAATATTTTGAGAATTGGAGTTTTTACCTTTGGCAAGTGGCTGTCTTAAAGATGTCTCCATTTTCTGTGAAAATGATTCCAAATCCATTAACAATTTATCTATCTCTTCCTGACTGTTAGGGTTCATAAAATCTCTCTGGTCTCCTGCTTCCACTTTAGGAACGTTTGATTCAGGATCTTCCTCAGGTAGATGAGCAATTGGTTTCTCAAATATCTTACCAATTTCATTTTGCATTGCTGCAGGACATTTTTGAAGATGAGTACCATTGTCTAAAAATTCTGCTCTATGTTCATTTACCTTTAACAATTCCTGATAGGGACCATTCTCTGTCCTTTGTCCTTTATCTAATAATGCCTTCTTTCCATCTGACTCTTCTTCAATATAAAGAGTTTCCACTAAGTCACCAGAAGAAACATTCTCTAAAGGGTTCATGGTTAATGGCAGTGATTGAAGCTGGACAGTTTTTATAGTTCTGGGATCATTTACTTCCAAGCTATATAAGGAATTTGTGTTTGGAATGGCTTTTATACTGTCTGTTATCCTAGAATTATGCTTGTCATCTTGCAATTCGAGAGTTTGAAACTGTGAAGGATCAGGGGTTGAGAGCTGGACAACATCTTCATATTTAGGGGGCTGTTCAGAGCCATATATTGGGGAAAAGGGAGTCAGTTGTAAGGTAGGCATATTATTGACCAGTTCTGTGAAATCTATGGCCTCGTTATTCCCAGATTGCATGAATTCAAATGGTAACTTTTTCAGATAGGATGCTAACCTGGTCATTACATTCATATAGACAGTTTCGGAGCTAGAAATTGCATCATTACCACTTCCTTCATTAATGTTACCTCCTGACTTTTTCTTTATGCACTGTTTTATGATATCTGTGCATTTTTTCAAATCCTCAGAGCATTTCAGTAAGATGTCCAAGCACATTTTTATGTCAGTCCCAGAAGAAAAAGAATCTATTTTATGTTTTTCCAAAATCTGAGTAACAAGATCTTCTTCAGAGAAGTTCTGAAAGAACATGGAAGTCAGGTTTGCATCAAGTGAGTTTCTATGGGATAAAGATTTTTCCTCAACTGAGGAACTCCTAAGTAAACCCAAGGATGGGGAGGTCCCATCATTGTTATAATGACCACAGAGCAAGTCAAAGTCAACTGACCTCCTGTTAAATGAGTCAGACTTAACTTTCCTTCCCTTTTTGTAAGTTGCATGGTTAGAGTTTTTGAGTTTTTCAAGGGAAAATTCTTTTATTTTTCCACTGGCAAAACTGATTGCTTCTCCAGCAATGTCCTTTAAATTACAGGTATTCTGAAATGTGGATACTTTCTTGACTCTCGGTATGCCTGGGAGGACCTGATGTGGATAGTCACCTTCAGTAGAGGAAAGCCCATTTTCATGGGGTAGAAATACAGAGTTCAGATCTGCATCTTTGAATTGAGACACAGGGATATGCAAAAGGTCTGCACAAACGCTATGGTGTACCACAATGCAGTCAACTCCATGTGTGAAGGTGTGGCAGGTTCCAGTGCAATAATGTATAGCTTGTTCGAAACGTCGGTCTATCACCACGCTGCTGTAGTGATTCACAGTACTAACCACAAGTCTGTAAGTTGCTGCCATAATACCAAATCTACTTAGTGGTGGGACTTGGAACGTTCTAGAACTTGTTTCAAGAAAATTCTCCTAAATGACACTTAGCTGAAAATATATTTAATGAGAATGTTTAGTGGTTTCTTGCCACTATACAATTTTTCCCATGAAGAGAAATCCTTTAAATTTGAGGTTTGGTAACCATCAGTGTCAGTAGCTGTTGCACATTAATACAAGCTGTGTGCTTGTATTAACAAGTCTAATAATTTAATAATGTGCTTTTTAGTTTTATTTAGTAAAATGATACTATAATATTTTTATGAAAGAATGTCCTTTTTAGTTCTTCAGCAGTTCTATAATGAGGAAATTTATTGTCATAAATTTACTGCCATAAATCTTAGTTGGTAGTATAGAAGTATTGTGATAATTGAGTTCTCCAAAGGTTTAAAAACTCCATTTTCTGTATAGAGAAACCTATAATAAAAGAAGAAAACAATTAAAAGGAAATATGATTTCTTAATATAAAGCATTTATTTCTTCTTTCTTTGCATCCTGCATGCAGTTAATCACTAACCCCTATTCTCTGCCACATCACTGATTGCTGATTCAGTATAGGCCTTTGTTTTGTCACACTCTACCCTCCTTACTACCTAGAATAGTAATACCTCAACTCTGCCTTGTTGTGTCTGCCTCCCAGTTGATATTCCTTATCCCACTCTCTTGGCTCCCTTATATGTCACTAACCTTCGCTTTGGATAGCTTTCTTGTCTTTCAAAGCTCAACAATTCATACATTGATTACTATTGTGGAAATTCTTTTTGGTGGGGTGGGTCAGGGTACCAGGGATTGAACTCAGGGGCACTCAACCACTGAGCCACATCCCCAGCCCTATTTGGTATTTTATTCAGAGACAGGATCTCACTGAGTTTCTTAGTACCTTGCAGAGTTGCTGAAGCTGGCCTTGAACTCGTGATCCTCCTGCCTTAACCTCCCCAGTCGCTGGAATTATAGGCATGTGCCACTGAATCTAGCAGGTTCTATCTCTTTTGATTTACTTTCAAAACCTTCAACATCTGTTCCCATCCACCTAACTTTATTTTCTATTTTTCCCCTGCAGTAACCTTTTGCTTCCATTGACCTAGTCTGATCAAAGACTGCCAATACATAGTGCTGAAACTTCCTTTGTACTCGGAAATTATTTTATTGTTTTTCTTTAGAGAATAACAGCCTTCATTACTGTTCTTAATCCAAACCTCCTAGACCCTGTTCAATGCAGATATTTCTCTCTCTTCATTAAGTAGACACAATTTACTTAATCATTCTCCTACATTAAAAAACATGGCTTTCAGAACATGTTATAGTTGCTTTCCATAAAGATCTATCAATGTAACCATTCAGTAAATAAATACCAAGTGCCTACTATATGCCAGGCTCTAAGTAATACAGCAGTGACTAAAACAAAGTCCCTGCTTTTATGGAGCTGACAATCTAGTTGGAAAAAGAAAAATAACATGTAAATAGGCATATAACTTATTTATGCTGACATATGTTATGGAGAAAAATGAAGGAGGGAAAGATAAAGTTGGAAGGTGCTGTTTTATAAAGAAAAGGAAGACCTCAATGACCTCCTGAATAGAGACTTGAAAGAAGACAGGGAGCAGGTCAAGGAAGTGTTATCAGATAAATCCACTTTAGGCAGAATAATCATAAGTACAAAGGCACTGAGGTAGGAGCATGCTTTATTTACTAGAAGGAGACTAAAGTGGTAGGAGCTGAGAAAGCAAGGGGGGCAGTGTGGGGCACAAGACATGAAAGGTGGAAGTCTATATTATGCAGGGTCTGTAGATCATTATAATGAAACTGGCCTGAGCTCTGAGAGAACCAGGAAACAACTGATGGCTAACTGAACAGAGGAATGACATGATCACTCACATTTTAAGTTGGTGAATTTTGGCTGTGTGTTCAAAGATGCAGAGATGTAAGATAAGAAGGAGGGAAACAAGTTAGCTACTACTGCAATGATCCAGACAAGTAGGTTGGGGGCCAGGGCTATGGCTCAGCAGTAGAGCGCTTGCCTAGCACATGTGAGGCGCTGGGTTCCATCCTCAGCACCACATAAAAATAAATAAATAAAATAAATATATTGTGTCCAACTACAACTGAAAAAAAAAAAAGAAGGCTGGGGGGCTTGGACCAGGATAGCTAACTGTGGAGATGTTCGGATACTGTATTATTTCAAAGATACAGCCAATACGATTTGCTCAAGGATAGAATGTGCCACACTGTCGAATCAAGAATGGTGCAATAAAGCAATGATAGGAAGCAGATAATGAAAGCAATGAAATAGAGTATAAGCTTCATTGCACCATTACCAGCATATTTTAACAATAAAAAATATTTACTTATTTAATAATGAGAAACTCAACTTCATTATTTTTATATTTTACTTCTTTAATCCTAGAAAATTTTATTTTGCTTTTTTTATTCTTTGGTAAACTATCTATTCTTGACCTTTACACATATACATATTGGGGACTTGTGAATTACAGAAACAATAAATACAAATAATTCATGAATAATCTTTTCTTGTGTTGAATTCTTATACTGGTTAAAATAAAATTGCTGGTTCCTTGGATCCAATGATAACTGTTTTTATGCCAGTACTACACTACTACATTACTGTTGCTTTATTAAGTTCTACTACCCTTGGCAACGTTCCCCATTTCCCTAATTATGGTTCTTTTTAACCCTCTAAATGTTCTTCCATGATCTTCCATATGAATTGCTGAATTATCAATTTCAAGAAAAATCTTATTGGAGCTTGATTACAATTGCAATAAACTTATGGATTATTTGAAGAACACTGACATAATATTCAGATTTTCTATCTAGGAAGATATAAATCTTAATCTAATATTTGTTTAGATTAATTTCTCTCTCTCTGCAGTTTTCTTCAGCTGGGTCACACACTACTCATCTGTTTCTTAGTGTCTTAACTCTGTTGTTATGTGAGTGTATCTTGAACTATCATTCATTCCTCCATTCCCTTGTCTTTAAATCTCAGGTAGTAGATTATAAAAAAACTAGATATATTCAGGATGGATGAAACTGAAGCAGAAAGAAGTTCCATAATAAAGGAGGTACCTAGTAATTTTGAAGTGAAAATACAAAGAAGACAAAGAGGAAAAAGTCTAATGGAACAAAAGATGAGAACATGGCAATGAAGGAATTACATTTTCAAAAGGTTTATATCCAGAACACAGGGAAGAAACAGTACCTTTTAAAAAAATTTATATATGACAGCAGAATGCATTACAATTCTTATTACACAAATAGAGCACCTTTTTTAGAAATATAAAAATTTTGAAGAGCTTTTGGGTAAGGATAAAAGAGAAAATAAACACAAATGATAATGTCAAGAAAGTATTGTAGGGTAACTATATGAGATATTAGGATTACTTCCTAATACAGTTGATAAAATTGGTCCAGAGGCAAAATACGTGAGTGTGGAAAAATTTAAATATCCAATTGTCTATCAGTATCTGATAAATTCCTAAACTGACATAAAACAGGGTTTTTTTCCTCTGAAATTTCAGAAAGAGGTAAAATATTTTCCTAATCCAAAACAACTGGTTAATAAGGTATCATAACAGAAAGTACAAGAAAGCATTCGATTGTATTGGAATGTGAAATAGTCAAAGAACAGAGAACATACACTGTCCAATAAAACTTCCTGAGTTGATGGAAATATTCATCTACACTACCCTATATGGCTATTATTAGCCACATGGGGTCATTTTTAATGTGCTTAGGGCAACTTAAGAACTGAATTTTATTTATTGTTTAGAAAAAAGCTTTAAATTGTAAAATCTTTTTCTTGGGGTGTATGTGTGTGGGGGGGGACAACTTCAATTTGAGCCCAGGGGCATTTTACCACTGAGTTAATCCCCAATAGTTTTTTTTTTCTTTTAATTTTGAGACAGGGTCTCACTAAATTGCTCAAGTAGCCTGAAACTAGTGATCCTTCTGCCTAAAACCTACTGAGCTACTGGGATAATAGGTGTGTGCTACCATGTCCAACTAAATTGTGAAATCATTTGAGACTAATGCAGAAGTTGCAAAAATAGTCCAGTTCCTGTAAACCCTTTCCCCGTTTCCTCCAGTGATAACATTCTACATCAATGCAATACAATGATCAAAATAAAAAAACTGATATTAGTACTATTAACCAGAGAACTTATTTTTTTTCAATAATTTTCCATGTACTCACTCATTCTTTCCTCTCACTTTTTATAACAATTATTATTATAATCAGAATATAAAACTGTTCCATCATCCCCCCAAAGGCCCCATACAACCCTTTTGAAGTTACATGTTCACTCCAACCAGAACTTCTGGCAAACACTGATCGGTTCTCCATTGCTATAACCTGTTATTGAAAGAAAATTTTTTTTTTCAGTACTGGGGATTGAAACCAGGGCCTTGTGCATACTAGGAAAGTGCTCTACTACTGAGCCACAACCCCATTCCTAAAATATTTTCTATAGAATCATATAGTATGTAACCTTTTAAGACTGATTTCTCTCAATATTTCACACTGTCAGGCATATCAATTGTTCATCCATTTTTACTACTGAGTAGTGCTGTGTTGTGCGTGTGTGTGTGTGTGTATATACACACCCCCCCACACACATATATATGCACACAGAAACATACATTCCACTATTTGTTTACCCATTCATCCATTAAAGGGTCTTTATGTTATATCCAATTTGGGCCATTATTGCATGGGTTTTTGCGTGAATGCTGTTTCCATTTTTCTAGAGTAAATACCTACAGGTATGATTGCTGGATTTTATGATAAATATATCTCTAACTTTGTAAGAAACTACCAAACTGCTTACCAGAGTCACTGAATCATTTTACATTCTCACTAAATGTATGAGGAACATGGTGGATTCTATATTCTTGTTAGTATTTGGTATTTTCTATTTTAGCCAATCTGATTGGTATATGTATTATCTTACATTGCTTTAACTTACATTTCCTTAATGGATAATGATTTTGAACATCTTTTCATGTGCTTATTGACCAGCACCATATCTTCTTGGAGAAGTGCCTATTTAAACCTTTTGCTATAGATACATAAAGTTAGGGATTACCATATTAAAGCAGTTCTAGATAACAGAAAAGCAACTTTCAGAAATTCTTTAAAAGCAAATATGAAGAAAAAAAGATGACAATAATGAAGGTTGGTAGGTTTTAAAAATGAAATCTGACTTGTCTATTATGAGTTATATTACTGAAAAGGAAAAAAAAGTAGCGAGAAAATGTAAACTAATTATAAATTTAGGGCCTTGAGTTAACATTTTAAAAGGCCATGAACAGCAGAAAGCCAGACCCCAAAGGGTGGCCCCAACTATCAATGAGAAGTCTACACTCTAAAATGATCTGAGTTTTTAAAAAAATGCCAAAAAAAGAATATTAATTTCCTGGTACTTGGTTCAGACCTGCAATGTTAAATTCTACCTTTTAATTCAGACTATGATTCAATTAATTTCCATATAAAATTCTAGACATGAAATCTAATCAACCTCCTAATTAGGAATATAACCTAATTCAGAACCAAGATGCTATCCTGTGTCTAAATGGAAGCCAGACTGCAGCCTTATGAAAACAAATTAACTATGTCAGTCTTTACCAGCTGCAAAATGGAAAGAATAAGAATATTCATCTCATGACGATTAACATATATCAAATTCTAAGAACAATGCCTAGGATACAGGAAATGCTCAGTAAATGTATTCCTGTTCTTGCTCTAATTAACTTACCAAACATTTTCTAATTTGCACCAGGCCCTGGGAGAATATGCTCAATAATCTATGGTGATGGTCCTTAAGCCACTGTTTAATGAGGGCAATGACAGAGGCAAACATAGCAGCTAGCAGGGACCCTAGAGTGGGCCTTCTGTTTTTTCCCATTTTGCTCACTTTCAGAAAAGTTGCCCACATACATTCATTCACATACATATATATATCACCATTCAGAAATAACCACTGATAATATTTTTATGAAAATTCTTCAAATTTTTTTCTTGCAAAAATTTAAAAATGACACTTTTAGTAGAGACACTTTTCTAGTAGAGGATCACAGGGTACATTTCTGGAAAGATATGGAAGCCCCACAATATTCAAGAAGATGATGTACCTCGGACCTCATCAGCTCCCTCTGACAACTCATTATTGAAACCATGTTAGCTTTTTGTCACTGGGACCATAATACCTGACAATAACAACTTTAGAGGAGGAAAATTTGGGGGGCTCATGGTTTCAGAGGATCAGCCTATAGTCAGCTGGCTCCATTCCTTTGGTCCTGAGGAAAGGCAGAACATCATAGTGGAAAGGTGTAATAGAGGAAAGTTACTCAGCTGATGGCAGCCAGGAAGCAGAAAGACAGGGGATGGGGCTTCAGAGGCCAAAAGAACCTTCCAATCCCTGGTGACCTACCTTCTCTAGCCATGCCCCACCTGCCTATCAGTATTTTATTTTTTTTACCATACAGGTTTTTTTAATATTAGAAATTGAACACAGGGGGACTTTACCACTGAGCTACATCTCTACCCCCTTTTATCTTTTGATACAGAGTCTTGTTAAGTTGCTGAGACTGGCCTCCAACTTGCAATCTTCCTGCTTCAGCCTCTGTAATCCACTGGGATTACAGATCTACATCATGGTGCCCGGCAACCACTCAGTTTTTAAAAAATTATTAATCCATCAAACGGATTAATCCTCCAATTAGTTTATAGGTCTCATAATCTAATCATTTCACCTGCTGCATTAACATAGAAGCTTTGGGGAGATACCTCATAATCAAACTATAACAGTACCCATCAATTTATGAAACTTAGATTTGTTTCTATTTTTAGTCAGGGTTTGGAGGAAGAATGAGGGAGGAAGGAACAATGGGTCAACATGGTAGAAGAAATATGTTCTGGAATAAACCCTGGGGTGGGTAAAGCCGCACTTGTTTTGCCACTAATAGTTAGAAGTCTTTGCTTGGCTCTATGCTTGCTTCTGCTGGGGTCAAGTGGCACTAGGATGCCATCACTGAGTGTACCCCAGGGTTTCTGCACCTCAGCAATATTGACACTCAGGGTTGGATCGTTGGGAGGGGGAGTCTGTCCTGTGCAGTGTGGGATGTTCTGCAGCACTCTGGCCTCTTCCCATCAGCTGCTAATAACAATACCACTTCTACGTGTCACACTAAAAATGTCTCCAGACATTGGCAAGTGTCCCTCTTTTGCTACCGAAAACCATGGGTGTACCTTCACCAGATATTATAGTGGCAAGTCAAAACATTGAGGAAATCAGTGCTGAAGAAATCCTTTGGACAGCTGGAACAACCAGAATCCAGAGGTAGCATGGGGGTCTGGTGAGTGTGGAGAAGATCCAGAGGTGGGGGAGGACTTCAGAGCTTCAGGGATGCATGGACTTCAGTAGATAGGTTTTAGGCAGGAGGAAATGCACAAGCAAAAGCTCAATGTTAACAATGACAGGATCCTGGAAGGACAATAAAGTGTGAGCTAACTACTGATAAAAGAACCTGTTTTAATTTTAAAATGGCAGCATCTGTGCTTTATTTTTGGTATTAGAGATTAAACCAAGGGTGCTTTATCACTGATCTATATTTCCCTGTCCTTTTTATTTCATGGAACATGTTCTCACTAAATACTAAGGCTGGCCTTGAACTTGTGATCCTGCTACCTCAACCTCCTGGGTAGCAAGGATGACAGGCATGTGTCACTGCACTCAGCCAACATCCATGCTTTAAGTATTTTAGGATTTAATTAGAAAATTGAAGCTTTTCACTCATTATGGTCTTAATACTTTGTTTAGAGATTTTGCAGGTATAATCAAAGGGACCATATTTTCCCAGAAGTGTCTTGGTACTTTGGGCATTTTCTCAAGCATGGAAGAGCATCACCAGTGGAACAGAAACTGGATCTCATGCCACATTTCACCCTTAAGAACTAAGCTCTGGATTAAGTGATATGCTAACAACTGGCTCTCAGAGGAAAGCACCCTGATCTGCAGCCTTTGCCAATTTTTGTGGTGTAAACACTTCCACTAAAGGCATAGTCAAACCACTAGTAATTTAATAATAGGCTGGAAAAATTTCTAAGAGTTTAATAATCAGCTCCTGTGAACAAGGATCAGCCAACTCCAGCCCACCTCTGCTTGAATATTTCTCTGTAAGTCCTGTAGAAAACTTTTTCTCCTTTCTAAAATGCTTACTCTATAGTTCTGGAGGCTGAAAAGTTCAAGTTCAAGGGGGCCATCTGGGAAAACAAGGCGGCCAGCATCACATGGCATGGCAAGGAAGTGTGCAAGATAGAAAAAAGAGCCAAATGCATCCTTTTATGAGAAACTCACTCTCACAATAGCAGGCTTAATCCATGAGGGCAGTACCATCATGACCTATGCACCTCTTAAAGGGCCCACCTCTTAATGCTGTTACAGTGGCAAATAAATTTCGTGAATTTTGGGGGACATTCCATGTAGCTTTTTCAAATGGCATTTTAATAACTGTTACTATGTTTTAATAACTTTTTAGTAACTTTAATACTTCTGTCTCCTTTGCTAAACTATAACTTTTACAACGAAAGGGATGACCCTGTGATGTATCTGCCACATATTGGGCCTTCAATAAATACTTGTTGACTGGATAAATGAAAAAAAATTACAAATGAGGTTGGGGATGTAGCTTAGTGGTAGTGTGCTTGCCTAGTATGCATTAAGCCCTAGGTTTGATCTCCAGCATCACATACACACACAAAAATTAAAAAATATATATTTATAAAACATGAACCATACCAGGTATACAACTTACTTTAAACTGCCACTATCTCATGAATTTACTTCTGTGTCAAAATAGACGTAGCTCATATTTTTAAGTACATTTTTTTACCTTGATTTTTATTTGCTTATCATTTTTTTTTATGTGATGCTGGGGATCAAACCCAGTGCCTCACACATACTAGGCGGCAAGGGCTCTGCCACTGAGCCACAATGCTGGCCCCAACCTAGCTCATTTTCATGGATACATCATATTTTCTCATTTGGATGAAATAATTATTTAATCATCTGCTATTGTTGAAAATTTAGGTTATTTACTATATTATTTTTACATATGCACTGGTAAGTTTTCTTATGCTTATACTTTAAATAGTTATCCAGTTAATAGTCAAAAGGGGTGTTTATGTGTACACATACATTTTTAAGAGTTTCTTAAGATACATAGGACCAATCTATCCTCCAGAAAAATGCCAAATTTATACTTCCAATATCAGTATAAAAGATGGTTTATACACCACAGAAGTGATACCATTCTTCACATTTTTTGATAATCTGATAGATGGAAAAGTAAAAGTTTATACTTGCTTGATTACTGATGAGCCTGAACATCTCTTCATTTACCTGGCACATATTTTGTCATTGTTCATTTGTGAAGTCTTTCTTTATGTCCTTTGTCCATTTTAAGAAGGAACATGTAAATCAGACTGAAGTGTCAAAATAAAATAAGGAGTAAATATGAAAGATCAGCGAGAGACAAAAAGGAAGGATACTCCAGGCGGAGGGAAACCCATATGGAGGCACAGAGAGTCTAGGAGCACAGGCATCTGCAGCTGGTTTCACTGTGGGGGACTGTAGAGCCAGAAAGAGGGGAAGAGACCAGAGAGCAACAGGACTATACCACAGGCTGCCTTGTATGTTAAACTAGGGAGACTGCACTTTATTCTGAAACTTATCCAAAAAACGAAGACTTTTAGGCTGAATAGTAATATGAGATTTATGATTTAGAAAGATCATTCTAGTAGCTGAGTGGAAAACATACAGGGATCAAACTGGAGGAAAGGAAATCAATTAAAAGACTACTATAATCCACGCATGAATATCTAAACCAAGTAGGTGGCAGCATATCTAAACCAAATATGTGGCAGTGATAACAAAGAAAGGGCACTGATTAGATAGCCGAGGAGCAAGAATCCACAGAACTCAGGGGAAGGGAAAAGTCAATGAGGCATCTTGATTTCCTGACTTGGGTACTAGCATACTAGTACTGTTGCTCCGAAGACAGACTTTGGTTTTAGTTTTATGAGGGGTGGTTGAAGAAAGGGTTTGATTTTGAATATGTTATTTGAGGAAGTGCCTATAAAACATCCAAATGGTGATTACTGGATAAAAGGTGAATATAATTGCAGGAAGATGTGGGTTGGAGATGCAGCTTTGAAAAATTACTCAGGGTAAATATCCTCTCAGACTGAGGACAGATCTGGGCTGAAGGTACAACTGAGGACACATTTCTGTATAAAACACAGGAGAAGAATTCTTAGAGGAATTCTAAAAAGAAGAGTTAAAAAGCCTAACAATGAAACCAGGAGATAGCAGTGTTTATGGAGGCTGAATGAGGGACTTTAAAAATAATGTCACCAGCATTAGATACTGCTGACAGATCAAGGACAAATACAAATTATCCACTAGATTTGCCAATATGAAGGTTGCTGGTAACCTTAGCAACTGCAATTTCAGGGGCTCAGTGTTAAAAATATGGTATAAATAGCCTGGATTTTCATTGATTTCTTTTGTTAAAAAAACGAGGGCTAAAATTATATTGCTATATTGTATGTATATACTAATATGTAAGAATTAATCCCACCAAATGGAAAACTATAATGCACTAATGAAAAAAAAGGGGACTATAATGCTGGATGTGGTGGCCCAGTTACTGGGGAGAGTGAAGCAGAAGGATCTCAAATTGGAATTCCAGTCTGGGTGACTCAGCAAGACCCTGTCTCAAAGTAAAAAGGGATGGACCACTCAAAAGTGTCAGACCACCCCTGGATTCAATCCCCAGTATGGGGTTGGGGGAGGGCTATAAAATGGTAGCTAGAAGAGAATGGGGCTATTTATTTTCTTCCTTAAAGAATGGAAGATATTTGAGTTTATATATATATATATGTCAAAGAGAAGGATTAAGTAGAGGTTCCAATGAGGCAGGAAATAATAGCCAAAGTCCCAGTAAAAGGATTAATCTCAGAAGCTAAATACTTTTTCTAGTGAGATCAATGGGATAGTAGTTGAAAGAGGAAAAAAACAAGGGATTTTTTTCCCCCTATGATAGTTTCAAATTTTCTCAGTGAAACTGAAGACAAAATTATTAAGAGTTTTGGGGAGGACTGGTATTGTAGCTCACTGGTAGAGCACTAAGCCTTTCACACGTGAGGCCCTGGTTTCAATCCTCAGCACCACATTAAAAAAGGCAAATGAACAAATAAATAAATAAATAAAAATAAAGATATTGTGTCCATCTACAACTAAAAACAAAACAAAAAAAGAGTTTTGGGGAAAGAAGAGGTATTAGGGATTTGGAATGATGGTGAAAATCTGGAATGCTAATGGAACTAAGGGGGAATATGACTAGAAATTGGTAAATGTAAGAATAGATCTTGGCCATGTGTGGTGCATGTGCCTGAAATCCCAAAGGCTCAGGAGGCTGAGGCAGGAGACTGCAAATTCAAGGCAGCTTTAGCAATTTAGGGAGCCCCTAAGCAACTTAGGAAAACCTTGTCTCAAAATAAAAAATAAAAAGGGCTGAGGATGTGGCTCAGTGGTTAACTGCCCCTAGGTTCAATCTCCAGTACCAAACAAACAAACAAAACAAGAAAATATCCTGGAAAATACCAGCAGGAGTGATGTTGAAGTAGGAATGGTAAATGTTGGGGTACTTCAAGGTTTTTCGTAAAGGACAGAACACAAAAAGAACACTGACAAGAGATTCAAGAATGAATGAGAAAGCACTCATAGAAGTATGATGTAATATGTTCACTGATCAAATGATATCAAACATTAAGGAGCAAAGGAAAGAAACATCTTTAGCAATTCACCAAAGATCCCTCATTAGGATGACACCTGCTTATGCAATAAACTTTGACTTGAATTATTAGGTTAGCTAACCAATATTTTATTCACTACATATTAGTGGAGACTTCATTAAATCATCTGAGAGATATAAGTTCTATTTTTTCATCAGGCTTCTTTTAAAAGTTGATGAGGGCTGGGGTTGTAGCTCAGTGACAGAGTGCTCGCCTCGCATGTGGAAGGCTGGGTTCCATCCTCAGTACCATATAAAAATAAAATAAAGGCATTGTGTCCATTCACAACTAAAAAAAAAAAAATTAAAGTTGATGAAGATAACATTCCTAAAAATTTTCACAAAAAGATAGTATTCTGAGAAGTTAAATTTGCTTATAAATATATTTTAAGAAAGCAGCAATTTTCAAATAATCATACAATGAGAAAGTTGTTGGTGTTACAATCACATTAACTATTAAGCTACCCTATTTTTAAATTCTACAATACTTTTTTTGGATATTTTAACATAATTGAAATGATGATTACATCTTATAGTTGATAGCATCTTAAAATTCCTATTGATCAGAATTGTGACATTGTTGTCACTGAATGATACCTTCTAGCAAGAGTGAAAAGATACCATCATACAAAACATGAGTAATGATTTGGCAAAAAAAAGAAAAAAGAAAAAAGAACCCCCCCCCCCAAAAAAAAACCCTCAAATACAAAAACAAATAAAAAACTTCAAGGAATATAGCAAAGTATTCTTTGTTTTATCATCACTCTTGATGGCATAGAAGAGGATACTGTGAGAAAGAAGATAAACATAGATGAGACTGTAAGTTGAAAAATGATTTTAAAGGGTGTAAGAACCACCACTGAGAGAACCACTACTGACAACATTATAGAAATATTTTAACCAATTATTTTCCCCTTGTTTATGCACAAGAATGATAAGAAATTAAGAATATCTGTCAACAAAAACTAAGAATTCTTTCAATAAGTGAAAAAGTTCTAAATTAAAAGCAAGCAATATATCAAAGTTTCATAAGAGTTTTTTTTCTTAATGGCAAATAGAATAATGAGTGTTCTACAGTCTTAATTTAGATACAATAAAATATTATAAAAAATTCCCATCAGTCTAAATGTCTGTTATATTATGCTTTTTATCCCTTATTCAACAAACTTCTTAGAAAATTTTATAATTATTCTGAACATTTATATTTACTCCCCCTAAGGTCTTTTGTATGTGGCCTTCCCACCCACCCCCCATCCCCCACAGGCCTTTTTTCTCTTTTGGTTCTTTTATCTCTGAAAGGACAAGAGTCTGTTTTCCTAATTTCTGGTTGTGTTGTGTGTATCGTCAGAGTCCATTCAACAAATAATGAGCATTTACTATAATTTCCACTTTGAGCAGATTACAATTGCTCTAAGTACTTTCTGAAGAAGTACTTTCTAGAAAACTCCATAGTAACTTGCTATATGGCAATTCCTGATGAAATGGATCTATTGTGAAACCAATGGAAAGAAACTGGGTTTTGAGAGATGACAACTTTCCTAGGTAAATAAAAAACTAGACAGGCCTTGTAAGCAGAAAGGAATTCTACAAAGGCACGTGAAAAGGCCTTGTGTTTTTGAAGAAGTAGGAGTTTGATACTGCCAAAGCTGAAAATATGTAGTACGGGTTTTACAGTTCTAAGGTTTCCACCAAATGACAAGAAGAAAAAGGAATGCAAAATCTATCTTCAAAAACCCAGGAGAATAACTGTGATTTGCATTTCTCTAATTGTTAGATATGTTGAACACTTTTTCATATATTTGTTGATCAATTGTATTTCTTCTTCTGTGAAGTGTCTGTTCAGTTCCTTAGCTCATTTATTGATTGAGGTTATTTATTTATTTATTTTTTTGGTGTTAAGTTTTTTGAGTTTTTTATATATCCTAGAGATTAATGCTTTATCAGAGGTGCATGTGGTAAAGATTTTCTCCCAATCTGTAGGCTCTCTCCTCACATTGTTTCCTTTGCGGAGAAGAAGCTTTTTAATTTGAATCCAACCCATTTATTGATTCTTGATTTTACTTCTTGTGCTTTAGGAGTCTTGTTAAAGAAGTCAGATCCTAGCTGATGTGGTGCAGATTTGGGCCTATTTTTTTCTTCTATTAGGTGCAGGGTCTCTGTTCTAGTGTAGTAGCACCCCTTTTCTCCACAGAAAAATCTTAACTAGGTTTCTCCAGAAATCTTCACCATGGCTGATTTTAGGACTGTCAGCAAAAGAGTCTCTTCTTAGAAGAGTTCAATGTAGATAAACTTCCAATTTTCATGTTGCCCTGTTTTACTTGGCCACTGGCCAGGAAGAAATCAGCACTCTAGGTGCTGGACACTCCCTTACTAGTTTTTTACAAACATGTATCCAGTACAGTAGTTTGTAGAAATGTATAAACAAGGTCTCTGGCCTTGAGCTGGGGCTTCACAGAGATGTCTACATTTCTAAGATAAGAGAAGTTGCCACTTGGCTCCATGATAACAGCTGGCAGAGGGAGGAAAGAAAGGGGAGAAGAGGATCTCCCCTTATCAGGTGTTGTCCTTGAAGGGTTAACCTGCCCAGAACAGTGAAAGAAAAAAAAAAAAAAAAACAAACTGCTTTTATGTGAACTTCTACAGACTGTGAATTTCTGAGCCCCTCCCCTTACATGCTGGGTATAAAAGTCTGAAATTATCTGAACTCAGAGTTCAGGGGATTGATTGATTACAGCAAAAGCTGTGCCCTCTGAACCTGGCTGCAGCCAAATAAACTGTTTCCTGCTATGTTCAGTGCCTTGCCTCGTCTGTCCCTACAACACCAGAGCCTAAGTTTTTGATCCACTTTGAGTTTATTTTTGTGCAGGGTGACAGACACAGATTTAATTTCATTTTGCTCCATATGGATTTCCAGTTTTGCCAGCACCCTTTGTTGAATAGGCTATCTTTTCTCCAGTAAATGTTTTTGGCACCCTTTTTTGCTTCTTTTTGTTTTGGCACCTTCTTTGCTTCTTTTCTTAGCATGAGATAACCATATTTATGTGGGTTTGTCTCTATATCCTCTATTCTGTACCATTGGTCTACAAGTCTATTTTGGTGCCAATACCATGCCATTTTTGTTACTATAACTCTGTAATATGGTTTAAGGTCTGGTATTGTGATGCCTCCTGCTTCACTTTTCTTGCTAAGGATTGCTTTAGCTATTTTGGGTCTCTTATTTTTCCAAATAAATTTCACGATTGCTTTTTCTATTTCTATGAAGAATGTCATTGGGCTTTTAATAGGAATTGCATTAAATCAATAAAATGCTTTTGGTAGTATGGCCATTTGACAATATTAATTCTGCCTATCTAGGAGCATGGGAGATCTTTCCATCTTCTGAGGTTTTCTTCAATTTCTTTGTTTAGTGTTCTGTAGTTTTCATTGTAGAGGTCTTTTACCTCTTTTGGTAGATTGATTACACACACACACACACACACACACACACACACACATATATATATATTAAGCTATTGTAAATGGAGTTTTCCTAATTTCTTTTTAAGTGGATTTATCACTGATGTGATAAAAGGAATACATTTGATTTATGGGTGTTGATTTTATATCCTGCTTCTTTGCTGAATTCATTTATTAGTTCTAGAAGTTTTCTGGTGAAATTTTTTGGATCTTCTAGATATAGAATCATGTCATCAGCAAATAGTGGTAGGTTGAGTTCTTTACCTATTTTGTATCCCTTTAATTTCTTTTATCTAATTTATCTGGCTAGAGTTTCAAGGATGATGTTGAATAGAAGCGGTGAAAGAGGACATCATTGTCTTGTTTCAATTTTTAGCGGGAATGCTTTCAACTTTTTTTCATTTAGAATGATGCTGGCCTTGGGTTTAGCATATGTAGCTTTTACAATGTTGAGGTATGTTCTACTATCCCTAGTTTTTCCAGTGTTTTGAACATGAAATTATTTTGTCAAATGTTTTTTTCTACATCTATTGAGATGATCATATGATTCTTCTTTTTAAGTCTATTAATATGAAGAATTATATTTATTGATTTCTGTATGTTGAACCAACCCTGCATCCCTGGGATGAATCCCAGTTGATCATGGTGCACTATATTTTTAATATGTTTTTATATGTGATTTGCCAGAATTTTATTGAGAATTTTTGCATCTATGTTCATCAGGGATATTGGTCTGAAGTTTTATTTCTAAAACCAGACAAAGACACATCAAAGAATCAGGGTGATATTACCCTCAAAGAATGAGTTTAGAAGGATTCCCTCCTTTTCTCTTTCATGGAATAACCTGAAGAGTATTGGTATTAATTCTTCTTTGAAGGTATTGTAGAACTCAGCTGAGAATCCATCTGATCCTGGGCTTTTCTTGGTTGGTAGGCTTTTGATGGCATTTTCTATTTCATTACTTGAAATTGATCTGTTTAAAGCATGTATGACCTCCTCATTCAGTTTGGGTAGGTCATATGTCTCTAGAAATCTGTCGATGTCTTCAATATTTCTTATGTTATTAGAGTATAAATTTTCAAAACAGTTTCTAATTATCTTCTGTATTTCAGACGTGCCTGTTGTAATATTTTCTTCTTCATCTTGTATTTTAGTAATTTGAGTTTTCTCTCTTTTTCTCTTTATTAGCATGGCCAGGAGTTTATCTATTTTATATATTTTTCAAAGAACCAAAGTTTTATTTTGTCAATTTTTTCTTTTGTTTCGATTTCACTGATTTTTGGCTCTGATTTTAATTATTTCCTGTCTTATACTGCTTTTAGTGTTGATTTGTTCTGCTTTTTCTAGGGCTTTGAGATGCAGTGTTAGGTCATTTATTTGTTGACTTTTTATTTAGCCTCCATTTATTACAGTAGCTTCTATTTTTTATTTTATCATTGATTTCTAATTTCATTCTATTGTGGTCTGATAGAATGCAGGGTATTATCTCTAGTTTTTTTTTGTGTGTGTTTACTAAAAGTTGCGTTGTGGCATAAGATGGTCTATTTTAGAGAAGGAGCCATGTGCTGCTGAGAAGAAAGTATATTTGCTCGTTAATGGATGAAATATTCTATATACATCTGTTAAATCTAAATTACTGATTGTATTATTTAGTTCTAAGGTTTCCTTATTTAGTTTTTGTTTAGAAGATCTGTCCAGTAGTGAGAGAGGTGTGTTAAAAATCACCCAGTATTATTGTACCGTAGTCTATTTGACTCTTGAAATTGAAAAGGTTTTGTTTGATGTACATAGATGCTCCATTGTTTGGGGCATAAATACTTATAATTGTTATGTCCTGCTTATATATACTTCCCTTAAGAAGTATGAAATGTCCTTCTTTGCCTCTTCTGATAACTTTGGTTTGAAGTCTACATTATATGAAATGAGAATCGAAAATCCTACTTGTTTACGCAATCCAATGAGTGACAAGTTTTTCCCCATCCTTTCACCTTCAGCCTGTGGATGTCTTTGCCCATGAGGTGAGTCTCTTGAAGAAAGAATATTGTTGAGTCTTGTTTTTAAATCCAATATGCCAGTCTTTTTAGGCTGTTAACATTCAAGGTTATTATTGAGATATGATTTGTATTCCTTGTCATTTTTTTGGGGGGGGGGTACAGGGATTGAACTCAGGGGCAGCTGAACCCTAAGCGACATCCCCAGGCTTATTTTATTTTATTTTGAGACAGGGTCTCACTGAGTTGCTTAGCGCCTTTGCAAATTTTGTTGAGTCTGACTATGAACTCTCGATCCTCCTGCCTCAGCCTCTAAGTAGGGTTCGCAGACTTTTTTTTTTAAAAAAAATATATTTTGGTTGTAGGTGAACACAATACATCTATCTTATTTTCATGTGGTGCTGAGGATTGAACCCAGTGCCTCACGTGTGCTAGGCGAGCGCCTACCATTGAGACCAGGACTATTATCCACATCTCACAAAGAACCAGAGTCACTGAGAGGGCAGGTGAATCACCAAAACCACACAGCTGGTGCAGAGCGGAGCGTGGAAGGCTTAGAGGGGTCAAGCTGCTTGCTCAAGGTCACAGTGAGCAGTCAAAGTGAGCTCTGTCCAGCCCCAGAGCTCAGACTTGTCACACCCTACACTGTACTCACAGTCTTGTGATAGCCATCTACTAATTTAAGGAGCCGAAGTTAGTACACAATATTTTGCTACTTTAAAAATTCTCTTTTGCCTTAAGTTAACTAAACCTAGAGCTTAAGTTGGGGAAAGGTTTTGTTGCTTTTACTTAATGAAGTAACATCTAGCTCTTTTCAACCCATTTGTTGAACAAATAAACAAAAGACATTTTTCTTCAGCTCTCTGTGCCAAGCCAGTGGTAGGGTCAGCCAGCTATCAGCATCAAATCAAGAGGAAATTCTCTGAATGCAAAGGACTGCTGTTTTGGGTAAGCAGTGCAGTTTTCTGATTACATTCTAGCCCAGCAATACAAAAAGGCTTCCCTGAAATGTATTCTCACAGCCCAGTCACAGACTTCTGAGAGTGCTCTTCACTCTGCCCTCCCTACCAATGAGAGGCAGCAGGATGAGGTCTTAGCACTTCTGTTTCCCATTGGTAAAGGAACTCAGTCTCTGAAAAACTGAACTCGATCAGTGGGCAATTATTTGAAACATATTGATAGATGGCCCAAGAGCTCATAAAAAGCTCTATAGCCACAACATCCTCTATGCGAAAGGACAGATCTTCATTATTGATTACTCTGCAAAAATAAATGTGTAGGAAGTGTTAGAGCTGAAACAAACTTTCCCAAATTTGCATCTTTGTGATATTATACAACACATGGGTGTCATGAGCGATCATTAGATTGCCTACTTTGGGTTCACATTCTTTTAGCATTGTTTTTTATTTTTAAAAATATTTTGTTTAGTTGTCAATGGACTTTATTTTATTTAGTTTTTAAATATGAGGTGCTGAGAATTGAACCGGTGCCTCATGCATGCTAGGCAAGTGCTCTACCACTGAGCCACAACCCCAGCCCTCTTATAGCATTCTTGCCGAAGTATTTTAACAAGATTTCCAGAGTCTAGAAAATATCTTAATTAGGATGTTTAAGGTCATCAAAATCAACTGTGCTAGTTGAGTGCTATAAACAAAGATGCATTTTAAAATTTAAAATGTATTTAAGTTTTAAATACTTTTTCTTGCCTATGAAAAACTCAAGAAGGTATTCCATCAGGGGTTCAGTGTTTCCCCTAGGGAATCTACATATCAAATACTTCTTTGGAAGATTAAATGTCATCTCACTTTCTAAACTAAGACAAAATATGCTCCTTGGAGCCTCAGGAAGAATACACATTGGGCTTGTTTATAAGGCTATCCACACACACCAAATTAAAACTTAAACATCTATTTTAAGAATTTGATACAGATTTCATCCAATAAAGCTATTGGAAATATTAAGATCCATGAAAACATTTTAAGAGTGAAAGGATGAGACACAGTTGGTAGTGAAATTTAGATCAAATCAACCCATTTAACTTTCACTAAGTGTCGAAGTTTCAAATAGTAAAATCTTGTTCGTTTTTCCTCCATCCACAACTTTTGTCCTGAGCATACTGGCAGACCAAAGACTTCTAGAGTTATTACTCACAATGCAAAATGCTCCAAAAAGAAAAACAAAAGAAAAGAAAAAGTGGTGCCCCAAAGGAGCTCAGATGCCAAAAAGAAACTTAGTTTGCCACAGTCTGTTGTTTGGAGTGAGCCTTATGTCCCAGGCTCACACATACATACGGTGGTTAGTGTCTGTCTAACCTGAAAAGTCTCTGGGCCTCCTCACCAGGCTTCTAGTGTGGAGTAGACATACTTCAAAGAGATGCTCTTTGGATGTTTGACGAATAAAAGATGTTGGGATTCTAGGCCTATCCCTGCCTTTAACTCTCTGTGACCCTGCATAAGTCCTTTGCCTCCTATGCCTCGGGTATTTTTTTTTTCTTTTAATTTAGAAATGAGGGCTCCAAGGTTTGAATATCACCATCTTCCAGCTTGTGACTGGTTTCCCTGTTTCCACTTCGCCTTTCTGCAGCCTATTCCCAACACAACACCCTGAGGGTCCCTTTTAACACCCAAGTCAGCATGTTATTCCTCTGCTTCCTCCATTGGCTCTCCAACTCAGATGGCACGGACACGTCATGCCATGCTCCTGGCCTGCTCCCTATGGGCTCCACCATACCAAGGGCTCCCCTCCCCCTCTGTTCCCACTTTGCCTCCTTGTTGTTCCTCCATTAATTCAGATACAATTCCACTGAATGTTCCTTGCACTAGCTCTTCCTCTGGCCTAGAACTCTCTTTCCAGGTATTCACAGGGTTTACTTTCTTTAACACTTAGTCAACATGTCACATTCTTAATAAGGCCTACCCCAAATTTCCTTCTGCCTTAGGTGGCTCTATTTGGTTCAAAAGTTCTTATCACTTTCCAAAATACAACATAAGTTTCTAACTTATTATTCATTGTTATTTCTGCCTATTAAAATGTAAGCTCCCTGAAATAAGAGCTTTTTTTTTTTTTTGGTCAGTTTTGTTCACTGATGTATATTAAGCCCTTAAAATATTTCTTGACACATGATAGGTATTTAAGGTATTGTTGAATGCATGAGCAAAGAGCATGACTTATTCTCTTTTAGATGACCAGCATCTGCCAGTGCCTGGCCCCCAGCTGCTGTGGAACACACTTCCTGGATGCAGAAATGTTTGCTCTGTGCTCCCAGGTAAGTTCCCATTGTGCTTTGTGAGCATAGTAGCCTATTCTAAGGAACATTCCCTCTAGTCAGAACTGTGTGACTTCCTTATTTTTCTCATTACCTATGTAAATACATCTTGAATGAACTACACTTTCTTATAAGCTTAGGTCTCTCGATTCTCAAGGGTAGCTTCTCATGAGACACACTTTTTGAGTAGAGGGGAAAGCAAGCGGAATGTTCTTGACAGATCATGAACTGAGTCAGAGATGAGGATACTGAGCCGGATTCTGCCAGTAAATTAGGCTAGTCAGTACTTTATGTAAATAACTTAATCTCCATAACAAATCTATAGAATTCAATATCACTATATCATTGACAAAGAGCTGAAGCCTAGAAAGAATGAGCCATCTGCACTGATGTGTCAAAATGCATTGTCCAACTTAGATCTGCTAGTTTCCACATCTTCAAATCATATCATCTCTTTGGGCTTCTTTCATTTTTTTTTTTAATCTGCAAAGTGGGAGGGATAGAGTGGAACAAATGGTATTTAAAACCCTAATGAGCTTGCCTAGCATGCACAAGGCCTTGGGTTCTCTACACATGCTGTCTGTGCATGTTAGAGGTGGGGGATAAGGTCCTCTTGAACTTTCATGTTCTCAGCTAAAAGTTCTGAGTTTAAAAGAATCATGTAAACCAAAAGCATTATAGAGTTTAGTTGCTTTAAATGAATTCATCTTGTTTCTTCTAATGAATTCTAAACCCCTTGATAATGCCTAGGAGGAATACCTCATAAATTTGACCATTACAGTGATTATGGCAAGTATGCAATAAATAATTATTTGACAAAGCAAATAAAAGCTTCTATTTCAGGATTTGGTCCAATTTGGAGAAGTCGTAAGTCTGTCTCATGCCAGCCTGATGAACTTGGTAGACCTAAAGTTCGATTGGCTGTTTTATAAACGGGAAAAAGGCATAAATGGTGAGTTTACCTGCAAGAGTTCTGCTGGTCCCTGGTCTTTCCCTTGAGCCCAAACTTCCAAGCATTTTCTGGTGAGAAGCTGCTCTGTGGTGGAGGCAACCTCTCAAAGCTCCCCCACCTTTCTGTTCCCACATCCTTGAGAGATTTGGGTCCTGGCCAGGCTTAACCTTTTGTCCTTTGGTATTTCCTGTTGCTGGAGGTGGAAAATACCTGCTCCATCCTTGCTCCACCAGAAGTTCCCAGAGGAACCAGTTCTGGTGACTGGTGACCAGGCAGGGTGCAGACACAAGTCCACACATGTGACTCGGAGGGACAACTATGAGAAGAACCTTGGAGTTCTGAGAAAAACCAGGTGTTCTTGTCCTAAAACTGTGAGGCTGAGGATGTAGCTCAGTGGTAAGCTTAGCACGAGCAAGGTGCAATCCCTAGCACAAAGTAAAACAAAAACAAACAAACAGAATCTATGTGACATGACAGTTTAATTCACAAATAATCCTACAAGTCTTTTATGTGTCTAATTCCCTGTTATTAAAAAAAAACCTTTCTAGAAATAGCAACTGAAATAATCATAACCTGTTGTCTTTCTTTTCTAGAGAAAAAATTATTGTTATGAAGGAGTAGAGACTGGAAATGAAATATATTAAAAGATTTCCAAGTTCTTTGCTGCATCTTTGGCTCCTATGTTGCATGCTTGGGTGCAGCAAGGGTGTCCCATCTCCATCTATTCCCTCTTGTTCCTTCAAAGCCTCTGTTTTGCTCACTTCTATGTCACTTTATGAGATACAATAATTAAGCTNTCTTCTTTGATATAATGAGAGCAACTAAGAACAGAGCAGGGAGGAAGAGCAGGAAGAAAAGATTAACATTAAACAGAGACATGAGGTGGGAGGCAAAGGGAGAGAAAAGGGAAATTGCATGGTAATGGAGGGAGACCCTCATTGTTATACAAAATTACATATAAGAGGTTGTGAGGGGAATGGGAAAATAAACAAGGAGAGAAATGAATTACAGTAGATGGGGTAGAGAGAGAAGATGGGAGGGGAGGGGAGGGGGGATAGTTGAGGATAGGAAAGGTAGCAGAATACAACAGTTACTAATAGGGCATTATGTAAAAATGTGGATGTGTAACTGATGTGATTCTGCAATCTGTATTTGGGGTAAAATTGGGAGTTCATAACCAACTTGAATCTAATGCATGAAATATGATATGTCAAGCGCTTTGTAATGTTTTGAACAACTAATAAAAAATAAATAAAAAAAAGAAAGACATCAAAGAAGACATTACAAGATGGAACGATCTACCTTGCTCTTGGATAGGCAGAATTAATATTACCAAAATTACCATACTAACAAAAGCAGTATACAGATTTAATGCAATTCCAATCAAAATCCCAGTGTCATTCCTCATAGAAATAGAAAAAGCAATCATGAAATTCATCTGCTAAAGCAGGTGGCATCACTATACCAGAACTTAAACTATATTACAGAGCAATAGTAACAAAAACAGCATGGTATTGGCACAAAAACAGACTGGTTAGAACAACAGTACAGAATAGAGGACACAGAGACTAACCCACAAAATTATAATTTTAATTAGACAAAGGTACCAAAAACATGCACTGGAAAAAAGATAACCTCTTCAACAAATGGTGCTGGGAAAACTGGAAATCCATATGCAACAAAATGAAATTAAAC
Source organism: Marmota marmota marmota (assembly GCF_001458135.2). Classification (NCBI taxonomy): domain Eukaryota; kingdom Metazoa; phylum Chordata; class Mammalia; order Rodentia; family Sciuridae; genus Marmota; species Marmota marmota. Next base: position 27,513,386 of record NW_026000240.1, read on the forward strand.
CCTACCTATCACCATGCATAAAACTCAACTCAAAATGGATCAAGGACCTAGGAATAAAACTGGAGACCCTGTGTCTAATAGTAGAAAATGTAGGTCCTAATCTTCATCATGTGAGATTAGGCCCTAATTTCCTTAATAAGACTCCTTTGGTGTAAAAATTAAAATCAAGAATAAATAAATGGGATAGATTCAAACTAAAAAGTTTCTTCTTAGCAAAAGAAACAATCTGTGAGGTGAAATAGAGAGCCTACAGAATGGGAAAAAATTTTTACCCATCATACATCAGATAGAGCACTATATATATAGAACTATATATATAGCACTATATATAAAGAACTCAAAAAGCTAAGCACCAAAAAACCAAATAACCCAATCAATAAATGGGCCAAGGACCTGAACAGACACTCCTTAGAAGATGATATACAATCAATTAACAAATATATGCAAAAATGTTCAACATCTCTAGCAATTAAAGAAATGCAAATCAAAACTACTCTAAGATTTCATCTCACTCCAGTCAGAATGGCAGCTATTATGAAGACAAACAACAATAAGTATTGGTGAGGATGTGGGGAAAAAGGTACACTCATACACTGCTGGTGGGACTACAAATTGGTGCAGCCAATATGGAAAGCAGTATGGAGATTTCTTGGAAAACTGAGAATGGAACCACCATTTGACCCAGCTATCCCTCACCTGGGTCTATACCCAAAGGACTTAAAACCAGCATAATACAAGGACACAGTCACATCAATGTTCACAGCAGCACAATTCACAATAGCTAAATTGTGGAACCAACATCGGTGTCTTTCAGTAGTTGAATGGATAAATAAGTGGTATATATACACAATGGAATATTACTCAGTAATAAAAGGGAATGGATAGAGTTGGAGAATATAATGCTAATTGAAGTTAGCCAATCCTAAAAAATCAAATGCCAAATGTTTCCTCTGATATAAGGAGGCTGATTCATAGTCGGATAGGGAGAGGGAGCATGGGAGGAACAGATGAACTCTATCTAGATAGGGCAAAGGGATGGCAGAGGAAGGGAGTGGGCATGGGGTTAGAAATGATGGTGGAATGAGATGGACATCATTCTCCAAAGTATTTGTATGAAGAAACAAATGGTGTGAATATACTTTGTATACAACAGAGATATGAAAAAATTGTGCTCTATATGTATAATATGAATTGTAATGTACTCCACTGTCATATAAAACAAATAGAATAAATTTTTTAAAATGTATTTTTTAGTTGTAGTTGGAGACAGTACCTTTATTTTATTTATTTTTAAGTGGTGCTGAGGATCAAACCCAGGGACTCACATATGCTAGGTGAGTGCTCTACCACTGAGCCACAATCCCAGGCCCAATTGTGAATTTTTAATTCTTTTAATTTTTATCATAAAATGTTTTAATTTCATCTTCAAATCTGAAACTTAATTTTTCTGGATATAAATTTCTTGGTTGGCAACCATTTTTCTTTCAGAGCTTAAAATATATTATTCCAGGACCTCCTAGCTTTGAAGGTCTGGGCTGAGAAATCAGTTGAGATCCAAATTGGTTTCCTCTATACAATTTTTTTTTATCTCTCACAACCTTTAAGATTTTATCTTTTTTCTCTGTGTTAGTCATTTTCATTATAATTTGCCTTGGTGTGGGTCTGCTGTCATTTTGTACATTTGGGGTCCTGTGAGCCTCTTGTATTTGATTTTCCATTCTATTCTTTAGGTTTGGGAAATTTTTTGCTATTATATCATTGAAAAGATTGTGCATTCTTTTGGTTTGTATCTCTGCTCATTCATCTACTCCAATAACTCTTAAATTTGGTCTTTTCATGTTATCCCATAATTCTTGGATGTTCTGTTCATGGTTTCTTACCATCTTCTCCACATGTTCAACTCTATTTTGTCTTCATTGTCTGAAGTTCTGTCTTTCAAGTGGTCTAGTCTTTTGGTGATGTTTCCTATTGAATTTATAATTTGTTTACTGATTCCTTCATTTCGAGGATTTCTGCTTGTTTTTATTTTTTTTCATGATCTCTAACTCTTCTGAAGTGGTTTTTCATGCCCTATATTTTTTCTTTGATTTCACTCCTTATACTATCCTTTACTTCACCAATCAATTTAACTACATGATATAATCTCAACTGCTTCTTGGCAAATCAAAACTACTCTTAGATTTCATCTCATTCCTGTCAGAATGGCAATCATCAAGAACACAGGCAACAATAAATGTTGGCAAGACTGTGGTGAAAAATGTACTCATACATTGCTGGTGGGACTGTAAATTGGTGCAACCACTATGGAAGGCAGTATGGAGATTCCTCAGAAAATGGGAATGGAACCAACATTTGACTCAGCTATCCTACTCCTTGGTTTATACCCAAAGGACTTAAAATCAGCATACTATAATGACGCATCCACATCAATGTTTACAGCAGCTCAATTCACAATAGCTAGACTATGGAACCAACCTAGGTGTTCCTCAATAGATGAATGGATAAAGAAAATGTGATACATATACTCAATGGAATATTACTCAGCTTTAAAGAGTGAAATTATGGCATTTGCCAGTAAATGGATGGAGTTGGAGAATATCATGCTAAGCGAAATAAGCCAATCCCACAAAACCAAAGGCCAAATGTTTTCTTTAATATGCAGATGCTAATTCACAAGGCAGGGGGACACTAGGGAAGAACAGCATTATCTTAGATTAGGTAGAGGGAAGTGATGGGAGGGGAGGGGAAGGAATGTGAAGATAGGAAAATAATAGAATGAAACAGACATTGTTATTGTATGTATATATGTGACTACATGACCAATATAATTTTGCAATGTACACTCAGAAAAATGAGAAATTATATCCCATCTATGTATGATATATCAAAATGCATATATGCATTGTACTGTCAAGTATAAATAATTAAAACAAAAACAAAAACAAAAAAAACCTAGGAGAGTCCTGAAATCCCAAATTAATATATATGAAGACACAAAACAGAAGGAAGAGTGGTAAATGACCTGCAGAGTGGGATACTGATGACAAGCAAACCAGTTCATCCTCCACAAATCAAAAGATAACAGTACCCTAGAAAATGGGGTAAAGAAGTGAACACTGGGACATTGATTAGACCTCCTACATTCATTCTACAAATCAGAAAAAACTCTTTTACCCTGATGAAGACTGTAAATTTATTTGCTGGGGGGAGAAACTGAACCAGAAAAGCACCAATACCAGGGGGCATCAGACACAGAAGGCAGTAAAAGACTGAAGATAAAGGAAAATTGAGTAGAAATCTAAATATCAAACAGTGAGTCCATTAGCCAGCTCCTCACCACCACCATTCTCCCCCAGCCCTGCCCCCAAAATTGCTTATTACCTCCAGCTCCTAATCCTCACTGTGGATTAAAGAATCCTTTTCTAGACAAATAAAAATCTCCTCAAGGTACATGATCACCCTAAGTGAAACCTATTAATTGATATATGGTATCCAAAAACACACAGCTTCCATTCAGCTTTTCAGAGCCTCACTTTTATTTTAAATAAACTTTACTGATACATAATTGACATACAGAGTAATTAAGTGCACACTGGGATATGTCATGAGATTTGTCAAAAATCATGTTAACTAACTGCCAAATTCCCCCACCTAAAATATCCAACAACCACTCATCTGATGCCTATCATTATAGACTAATCTTATCAGACTCTACCTTCATATGAATGTAATCATACAATATATACCTTACTGTTTGGCTTCTCTCACTCAGCACAATAGTTTTGAAAGTCATTCAAGTTACTGTACATATCAATTATAAATTCCTTTTGAATTCTAAGTGAATCAATTGCTGAGTAAATCCACAGTTATGAAAATATCAAAATTTGTTTAATCTATCAGCTGATGAACATTGGGTTCTAGTTCATGCTATTATAAATTAAAGCTGTTATGAATGTTCAAGTAAAGATCTTTTTGTGGATGTGTTCATTTCTTTTAGGTTATTGGCAATGAAATTATTGTTATAGGTGTACATTTAACTTTATAAAAATTTGCAAAACTGTTTTCTTATGTATTTCTACCATTTTACATTTTCTTTTTATTGGTTGTTCAAAACATTACAAAGCTCATGATATATCATCTTTCATACATTTGACTCAATTGGGTTATGAACTCCCATTTTTACCCCAAATACAAATTGCAGAATCACATTGGTTACACACTCACATTTTTACATAATGACATATTAGTGACTGTTGTATTCTGCTACTTTTCCTATCCCCTACTATCCCCCCTCCCCTCCCCTCCCATCTTCGCTCTCTACCTCATCTGCTGTTGTTCAATTCTCTCCCTTGTTCCCCCGCCTTTCCCCTCACAACCTCTTATATGTAATTTTGTGTAACATTGAGGGTCTCCTACCATTTCCATATGCTTTCCCTTCTCTCTCCCTTTCTCTCCCCCCACTCGTCTTTGTTTAATGTTAATCTTTTCCTCATGCTCTTCCTCCCTGTTTTGTTCTTAGTTGCTCTCTT
>NW_026000240.1:27520926-27547150 GCF_001458135.2 Marmota marmota marmota
GTTTCTCCTGCTAGTCCTGGTTTCTCCTGCTAGACCAGATTTCCCCTGAGTGATGCCTCTCGGCAGTTCAAACTGTACTCTGGGCCTGCCGTTTGTTGGGTGTGGAGGGTGTCTATTGGGAACCCTAGCACTCTATTGTTTTGATTTTTTCCGCTTGCCCCTCCCCCAGCGCTGGCTAGACAGGTTTCGTTTTCACCGCTAATGGGAGGAGGAGTTGAAAGTCAGGTGTCTCTAGTTTTCCCCGTGTCTTTATGCAGGCTTGCTCTGATAATCCCACCCCCGGAAAGCCTAGGAAAGATTTTATGCGAATTCCCCACTGTATGGGAGCTGAGCTGAGTAACACACACCTGTTTTATTGTTGCAATCTGTCGGAGAGTGGCGGTGGTTACTTCAGCTCTCCAAGATGGTGGCCGCTGGTTTCCTTGGTGGAGTTTCCATTGTAGGGGATAGAACTGTACCGCTTCCTTCCCCGTATGAAATCCCGAACTCAGCCCGGGGCTCAGTGGGAGCTCAGCCGGCAGGATTCCACAGAATCCACAGCAACGCTTCTCTCTGCTTGCTGGTCGCTTCTCGGTGGTGCCCCGCCGTCTGTAGCCGTGTGGCGGGCCGTGCGGATCAGTCAGCCGGGATCTCCCACCATTTTACATTTTCATTAGCAACACTTGAGAGCTATCTTAGTCATCTTAGTGTGAAGTGGTATCTTAGTGTGGCTTTAATTTGCATTTCCCTGATGATTCAATGATATGAGCATTTTTATATGCTTATTAGAAATTCATATATATCTTCTTTGGTGAGGAGTCTATTCAAATCCTTGGGTTGTCTTTTATTATTCAATTCTTTTTTTTTAGCTGTGATCGATATACCTAACAAGAACTACTTAGAGAAAAAAACGTTTATTTGGGGCTCATAGCTTCAGAAGTTTCAATTCATAGAAAATGTCTGCATTGTTCTGGGCCCACAATGAGTCAGTACATCATGGAGGAAGGGCCCAGAACAAAAAGCTGCCTAGCTCATGGTGGGGTCCAGAAGCAAAAAGAGAGGGAAAATGGACCACAGGAAGAACAATGCTTTCAGGGCACCCCCTGCTTTGCCCCCAGTGACTCATCTCCTCCAGCCACACCCCACCTGCCTACAGCTAAAACTCAGTCAGTCCATTCCAGCTAGGATTGACTAATTAGGTTTACAGCTCTTACAATTCAATCATTTCATCTCTTGATATTTCTGTGTCTAAGAGAAGAAAAAGTAGGCCCTAATCTCCATCATGTGGGATTAGGCTACAACTTCCTTAATAAGACTCCTTTGGCACAAGAATTAAAATCAAGAATCAATAAATGGGATGGATTCAAACTAAAAAGTTTCTTTTCAGCAGAAGAAACAATCTGTGAGATGAATAGAGAGCCTACATCTTGGAAGCAAATCTGTACCCCTCACACATCAGATAGAGCACTAATCTCTAGGGTATATAAAGAAATCAAAAATCTAAGCACCAAAAAAACAAATAACCCAATCAATAAATAGGCCAAAGACCTGAACAGACACTTCTCAGAAGATGACATACAATCAATTAACAAATGTATGAAAAATTGTTCATCATCACTAGCAATTAGAGAAATGCAAATCAAAACTACTCTAAGATTTCATCTCACTCCAGTCAGAATGGCAGCTATTATGAAGACAAACAACAATAAGTGTTGGTGAGGATGTGGGGAAAAAGGTACACTCATACACTGCTGGTGGGACTGCAAATTGGTGCTGCCAATATGGAAAGCAGTATGGAGATTTCTTGGAAAACTGAGAATGGAACCACCATTTGACCCAGCTATCCCTCACCTGGGTCTATACCCAAAGGACTTAAAAACAGCATACTACAGGGATACAAACACATTAATGTTTATTATTCAATTCTAAGAGTTCTGTTTTATATTTTAGATATAGATACCATCTCCTAGTCTGTGGCTTCTTTCCATTTTCTCAACAATAGCTTTTGAAAGTAGGAAGTTTTTTTAGTTTGTTTTTGGACAGGGTCTCACTATATCTCTAGACTGGTCCTGGATACATTAATCTTCCCACCTCAGCCTCCTGAGTAACTGGTACTATAGGTGTGTGCTATCATGAAGAGTAAACATTTTAATCTTATTAATTTTTTCGTCCAATTAATCCAGTTTTCTTTTATTATTAATACATTTGTATGCTGAGATCTTTGCCTATCCTATGGTCACAAAGATTTTTGAGCTTTTTTTTCTTTATTGTAGTTTTATAGTTTCAGCTTTATTTTTAAAACTATATCTACTTTGAATTAATTTTATGTATGCTATGAGGTTGAGTTTGAAGATCATCTAGCAACATTTGTTCAAAACACTGACTATTCTGGGGCTAGGTATGCAGCTTGGAGGTACAGGTCTTACCTAGCATGCATAAGGCCCTGGGTTTGATCTCCAGAACCACAAATAAAAAAAAGACTACTGACCCTACTGAATTATGTTGGAGCCTTTGATGAAAACCAACTATATGTGGGGCTTAATTCTGAATTCCCTATAATTTTTTTTTTGTGTGTGTGTATGTATATATATACATACATACATACACACACACACACACACACACACACACACATACATACTGATCCTATTCTGCCTTAATTATTGTAGAATTAGAGTAAGTATGAAAATTATAAATCATATCTCTCAATTCTTTCCCCCAGAATTGTTTTGGATATTCTAGGTTCTTTGCCTTCCACAAAAACAGTGGAATCAGCAATCTTCACAAAGCCCGCTGGAATTTTAAGTGGAATTTCATTCAATCTCAATTTCCATTTGGTGAAAATAGAGATCTTAACAGTATCAAGTCTCCAGTCCACAAACATAGTATATCTGTTTGTTTATTTAGATGCTCTTTAATGTTTTCAGGACTTTCATTAAATTTTTCTCGAATATGTCTTGTTATGCTAATTAAAATGACACTATTATTTTACATACTGTTCTTTGCTGGTACAGAGAAATACAGCTGATCAACCTTATCACTTTCTACCTTGCTAAATTCGCTTATTGTATTTTTTTTGTGTGTGTAAATCCATTGAGATTTTCTATATAGATAATTGTATTGTCTGAGAATAGACACAGCTTTACCTTTACCATGCCTTGCTGCCATACTGGCTAGGATTTCCAATAATGCTGAATAGAAGCAGTGAATTCAGAAATCCTTGCCCCGTAGTTGATTTCAGGGAAGAAGTATTCAGTCTTTCACCATTAAGTATGATAATAGCTGTAGGACTTTTTGTAGATACCCATTATCAGGCTGAGAAAACTCCCTTCTATTTCTAATTTGTTGAGTCTTATAAAACTTTATGTGTTTTTAATTCTATCAAATATTTTGTTTGCATCTAATGAAATGACCATATAATTTTTATCCTTTATTTTGTCAATGTGGTAAAACAGGCTGAGAGCTAAAATTCATAATGTTTAAAATTAATGAATGATGAATTAGCAATAAGTATGAATTTAGAAATTTGAAGATAAACAGAAGAAGAAATAGTGAAGAAAAATTTGACAGTTTTTTAGGAGTATGCCTACTTGGGAATGGAAACTGGTTAATAAAACTTTACACAATACAAATGTAATGATGGTAATTTTTAAAAAGCCTTTTATAATGATTCTTTAAACATGAAAGTAATATTTATTACAAATTTTAAAAATTAAAAATAAGTTGAAGGGAGATGTGAAGATGATCTCTATGAAGATGTAGAGCTAAGGCTGGCTGGAGGGTCAAGGGTAGAGTAAAAATGAATTCAGCTTTATTTTCATGTTTCAGTGACACACTCAGAAGACACTCCTCATTCAGCTGGATATACTTGGCAGCAAGAGACAGAGTTGAAGAAAAAGATTTGGGAGTAAGTATCAAAGATAAGGGTTTTAAAGCCAGAAGAATAGATGAGACTTAGCATGCACTGTACGTGAAAAGATCAAGTACAAAATTCTGAGGAAGGCTGGCATACATAAGGCAAGGAGAAGGATGTAAGAAGGGAGACAAAATGAATATTCAAAAGACAGGTGGAGAACCAGCAAAATATGTCACTGAATTCAAGGCAGGAAAGTGTTTCCTTCTTCCAACTTGTTGGATGTTGAATTCGGAGAAGTTTGTTTGTTTAACAAACATCAGAGCTTATTTTGCTTTTATGGGTGTTTCTTCCTAATTTCATAAAGAAAGTTGGGAAGTTAATAAAACTTTACACAATACAAATGTAATGATGGAAAGTACAGAAAGGTGTTACAAATATTTTTATGTTGCTATTTATTTGTTCCATTTCAGGAAACATCTGGAGCAGGCAGTATGAAGTAAAGAAATTCCATTGTTTTATCTCAGCTGATGAAAGAGTTCAAGAAGAAATGATCAACATGAACTGTAGATACAAGAAAGCACTGATAGAATATCCATGTTAGTTAGTGGGTCATTTAAAAGCTGAGAGCAGAAGAAATTTTAGAAGTGTCTTTAAAATTTTTTATTTAACAGGGTACAGAAGGTGTGATGATTCAGAAGTAATGAGTCATTTAAAAATAATAAAACTATTGCTTTGCCTGGAAAACATGGGCAATCATTCATGGATGACTCAATATGGAAATTGCTTCTAAGAGAAGAGTCAAGAGGAATACAAAACAGGTACCCATAGAACTACTTGGTGGATAAAATGACGAGACCTGGGATATTCAATTTATTTTCACTTCAAATATAGTTGAGAAAATAAATTGACAAAGGGAACTCGTCTCAAAAGGGATTATTTTCTGATGTTCAAAGAAACTATGTATGTAATATGAAAGAAAAATTAACACTTTAGATTTAGTAATATAATAATATTACTAAAAGTAATATAATAATATTCCAGGAGCAGGCCTAATTTGAGCATATAGAAATTAGGAAGTGCTTTAAAACTTACTTTTATCTTTCTTCCCGTAGAGGAATAAAGTGTGGTTAAGGGAAAAGCATCAGGTGGGCAGTAAGGAGCTCCTGGTCCAGCTTCAGCTTCTGTACTGTCTACTTTGGTAGTCTGATAACTTGGTCAAGTTACTTCAGTCACCGAGATTTCACCTTCTCCTCTGCGGGGTGGGAAAAAAACATGCTGAAAGATGGCTTTGAGGTCCAGACAACATGAGAAAAACAAAACTTGTTTTTTTTTTCTTGGTTTCAATTAGGAAAATGTTATATTTTGCCAGCAAACTATTTTTTATTATTTGATGGAAGATAATGAACTGGCTATTCATATTTAATTGCAAAACTATGGATTTCCCTGAGAACTGGCTCCAAAATAAAAATTTGTGGTTAAGCTTATATAGTTTTGTAATTAAAAAAAATTCTCAGGCTAGGGGTGCAGCTCAATGGTAAAGCACTTGTGTAGCTTTTGTGAGACCTCGAGTTCAATGCCCAGTGCATGTGTGTGCACACAAAAAATTTCTATTATATATTCCAAAACATCACAATAGTTGTCTCTGTCTAGCTGATAGTATTTTAAATCACACATTTTCCTTTTCTAAATATTTTCTTAATTTGGAGATCATATAAAAATTCAGATAGCATTCTCTATGGGGAAAAATCACTTGGGACAGTTTAGGAAGAACATGTATACTGTTTAATAAACATTTGAGTACTACCTCAGACTAGGTACTCTTCGAGATAGCCCAATTCTACAGTATTACCTCATGTAGCTCTCAGTGTGAGTGGGGAGAAAAAGAGGATACCTAATCTTTAGGTGGAGGAAAGAGTTCCCAAGAGGGAGGACAACTAAACCCAGTCCTGGAGAACAGTAGAAGTAGTTGACCACAGGAAAGAAGGGGAAATGCTGGGTGAGCAGAGGGAGCAATACAGAAGGTGGCATGGGAGTTACCAGGAGTTTGGTTTTATATTCAAGTGTCAAGCTGGCTTCCAGGAGCCAAAGCTAAAGGGGTAGGACAGAGGTAACTGCTTCAGAGAACTCTTTTTCAAATGGAGAGGGAGGAGAAACATGGTTGGATTTAAACTGTAGGTAGAGCACTTTATGTAGTACTGTGGAGGACAGACTTAGGAAAGCAAGACAAAGTGAAGTAAGCCAGGTAGAAGGCCTCTGCAGACTCCAGAGAGAATCCATGAGGGGGTAACTGGCTTAAGTGACTAACTCATGATCAGAAAACTATGAGCAGAATTTACCTTTAAATTCTGTGCCTTCCTACACCCTGGTGTAAGCACAAATTCTGGTCAAAGCTGAAAAGAGATCTTAATTTTATCTTTATTATGTAAACTATGGATATATTTCTTAAAAATACTTCGTTCATTAATTTATCTTAAGTACCAAAATGTTCAGCACACTGCAGAAAACAAGTCGTCTTCTGTCTTGTAGGAATTTATGGGATAAAAGAAATGAGAAAAAAAGAATAGGTAAATTAATTCAATAGTTATTTACTGAGCTCCTCCTGAACCGTGATGGAGATAACATTTTAAAGACAGTTCCTTTTAGGACATAATTTTTATGGCCTTCTTTGCTTTCCTGAGGAGTTCATTGTGACACAAGCGAACAGAGAATTCACAGAGCCAAGTAGGCAATTCTAGGGTAAAATAAACAGAAGCACAGGGTCAGAGAAAATTTGCTTGAATTGGATAAGAGAAAAATCCCAAAGAATGGTATAGGTGGCAGTGACATGGAGAGGAACCTGGAACTGACTTTGGCACATGACAAATGATTTCTGGTTTTTGTTTTAAATAGGTTTAATCATGATAGAAGTAATGACTATAGAAGTAAGACATACTGGAATAAAGTCAGAAAGACAAAGAAAGCAACAAAGATCAAAGAGGTAGTGTCAATGTGTCAAAAAATATCCTTTTTGGGTTTAAACATACATATATACATGAACAGGCATGAGTTTTTTTGTGTATTTCTTTAAAACAAAAGTTGAGATTATAGCTTATTTCCTGTTTTCCCCACTTACTATGAACAAACTTCTTTCCATGAAAATAAAAATCTATTATCACACAAATTTATATACAATACTAAATTTATTTATTCAATTCTCTACTAAGGTACACCAGGCTGTGTAAGATACAGAAAGGAAGCAAGAAGCAAATGCTAAAACTGACATCAGCTGTGGTAGGATTCTGAATTCTAAAGGTGGAAAGAGGTAGGAGATATGGAAGCTCAAGAGATTTTAGTGCTCCAGACACAGATGAATAATGTCTGAAACAGGAATTCTTTGTGGATGAAGAATAATTTCCAAAAGGAAAACAAAAAAAAAAAAAAAAAAAAAAAAAAAAAAAAAAAGAAAAAGAAAGAAAGACTGTAACACACTAAAAATGAAGTAATTTCAAATCTTCACATCTGCAGAACAGATAGAATGTCAGAGAACTCACTCAGACAACTAAAAAGAGTGGGTGGACTGCCAGGAAAAAAAACCAAGCGCTGTTCTAATGATCATCCACAACCACAGTTTTGCAAGGAAGTGAAAGAGCTCCCCAAATTGTGCTCTAATGTGTACTGAGCCTTTATCTTAAGTTGCTAGATGGCTGGAAGACTTTGTGTATCCTCTCTGAGCCTCCACTTCCTCAAGAGTTTGCACAGGCTCTGTGGGTTACACACTGCTTGTCAGAGTTCCTTCGGAAGCTGCTAAAACTAAACATCTTCCACTGCAGCAGGAACAGCAACTCTATCTTTTTAGATACAGGATCTTCAAAAAAGGTTTTACTTGAAAAAACAATTACTTAATTAAAAAGTATTAAACTCACAGGGTTAAACAAATAACATTAGCCTCACTTGTTAATCACAAAGGAAAATGTAAATTTATAATACAAAGCTCTTAAAGTTACTATTTTTAACATATTAGTCAAATTTAGCATCACTACTGGTGTGATAATCAGGTAATATGTACTTCCACACAGTGCAAAATGAGGACTGCAGTATTGTCTATGGAGTTTGATATTTTTTTGTTTTGGACACATTTTTAGGATATCTAGCAGATATCTGGGCTGGAATCTGGGCTGGAAATTTGGGAATCATAAAGTCATTAAATTTGATAAAACACTCAAGGAAAGAAAGATTACAGAAAGTAAAAAGGAGACATCTAAAGACAGCCCTGTGGTACTCAAACATGCAGAACAGTGCTGGCCAACGAAACTTTCTGTGATGATGAAATATTCTCATTATATGTATCACTTGAGAGAGAGCTACTACACACAGGGTCTACTAAACACTGGAGATACACCTAATGCAACTGAATGACTAAAATGTAATTGAAATAGGTTCACATAGCTAGCAGCTGCAGTACTAAGCAGCATATATCCAGAGTTTGGGAAAGGAAAGAGAAATTAGCAAAGGACACTGAAAAGAAGTGGCCAGAAAGGGAGGAACTATTATAGACACTTCTCCATGGGTCTGTCATATTTCTGTATAAGTGAGGCAATGACAATGTTGGTAGTCAGTGATAAATGATAGTTCTGGACTATTTCCCCAAAATGTTTGTATAGTGAAGAGTTTTGGGAGACTAGACCTCTAAAGGAAAGAATTATTGCCCAATACAATAAAGATATATCTCCTTCAGATTAGGTTTCCTTTTCAATAATACAAAACAATATGCATGCATGTTAGCTACCTTCTTCACATTGTCCTAGGAAAAATGGGGCCAAGGAAAACTAGTACAAAAATACTGATTCTCTGGCTACTGCTGTAATAACCTTCTATCTCAGATCCAAAAGTCTGTGTCTTCTACCAATATTCATGAATTTATGGCAGATTAACTTGTTAACTTACAAATCAGGCAAAATCTTAGATCCTTCATAATTTTTGACAGGTATCTTAGAAGCCATGTGAAGATGTTTCAAGGAGGAGAGAATAATCAACTCAGCTCTAGAATGTCAGATAAAAAGAAATGACAGTTGGGGGGTTATCACTGATAACTGAAAAGAGTGGTTTTGATGAAACTGTGGAAGAAGTCTGACTGGTTTGAGTTTAAAACATGAGCAAAGAAAAATTTACCAAAAGAATACAGATAATTGTTTCAAGAAGTTTTGCTGTAAAGTTCATGTGAGATAAGTCAATAGCTAGAGGGAAAAGTGGAGTCAAGAACTATTAGTTTTAAGATAGAAGAAATAAAAGCATATTTTTATACATAAGAGAATGATCTAGAAGAGGAGAAAACTGATGGCATGAGAGAATTGCAAAGTACTAGTTGGCTAGTTCTTTCCTGGTAACGAGAAAAAACAAAATATATGTTACTATAGGTGGTAGGTAGCTATAATTATAAAAGTCCTTTTCTAAATCGGTTTACTCAGTGAGACAGGAAGCAAGGACATCCTTTGAAAGTGAAGAGTGAGGAAGAGAGATTGAATATGTGAAAAGACTAAAGATACAAAACAGTCATTCTCGAGGAGATGAAACTGAGATAAATGACTGGGGAAATCTGGTATGATTGCCAGGTAACTCTTAGGGTCCACTTGAAATTATGATCATAAATTTAATTCAAGTTCAGTAGGACTTGCATTAAACATGCATGGAATAGGCAAAGAATTAGATTAACTGGTACTATAGTTTAACCAAGTGAGGCTGCTGAAGTGAGAAGGAAGCAAAGGAATTGAGGATGTACTTAAGGGAGAAATGATAAAATCTAAGTCTCTACCCCTCATACCCCCTGAAACCTTAACCCTTCCACTGAGCTCTGTGGTAGTTATCAGCAAAATCCTCATATCCTTGACCTCTTCTCAGAAGTTTTCAACTTCTTTCATCTTCTTATTTAAACTGAAACTTATCTCTTTCCTGAAGATCCTGCTTTCCCCGTAACCCTTTTAGATGAGGACTCTTTCTCTTCCACACTCCTCAAACAAAAAGCCTGGTAAGTGCCCTTCTTATTCCTCTCTGCTAATATCCAGAACATTCTCCAGTTGTTCTGAATCACATACCAGATTTGACTACCCACTACCTTTCCTATGGCAGTCATTTATGACTCCCCAAGATCACTCCTTTGATTCTTCAATAGTTTTAGGGTGTGGCTCACAGTCATTCTAACACTGCTCTGTTCTAATTTTTATTGATTTTAACATCCAAACAATCTGATATCCTGGTTTCTTAGTTTCCTAATCTTATCTCCACAAAACATTGATCTTGTTCTCTACCCTGTCTCAGCCACTTTCTCCAATGGTTAAACTCTTAAGCCTTTATACCATCTAAGGGTACAGTTTAATAACCACACATCTGGGGGAGCATCATTTAAAAGAATCTACTGATGAATTTGTAGTAAGATCATCCCTATATAGGCCTCCATTGGCAGAGTTAAGGGAATGGCAATACATCAGGCATAAGACCACACTCTGCGGGAATTCATGCTACCATCAACAGATAACAAAAGGCAAGTAGAGAACTAGACATCTTTTGTTGTTGCAGCTTATCTTGGGTCTACGTTCCTTAAGTTGCAGGAATGGTGTATGTATGTATGTATGTATGTATGAATGAAAGGTTGGAGTAGAGACAAAAGTATCTTGTTATGATGACCCTTCTTTCATCAGGCACTCAAAGGGAAGATTAATATTATTACATCATCATCATTCCTGAAGTACAGTCATGCACTGCTTAATGATGGGAATATGTTTTGATAAATGCACTGGCAAGCAAGCAAGGCTATATGGTATAGCCTACATTCTTAGGCTACAAACTTGTACAGCATGTTATTGTAATGATACTATAGGTAATATAATTTAAAAGTATTTGTGTATGTAAACATATCAGAACATAGAAAAGATACAATAGAAATACGGCAAAAGAACCAACATGCCAAACTTTAGTTAGGAGACAGCCCAGGTGGCAGTGCTCAGCACAGAATATTCAGCTATCCTAATGACTGTCCTGCAGCATTTGGAATGTATGTCAGCGTCACCTGGTGGGCAAGATGGCTACCATCACGTCAGGGTAGGTCCCTATACTCTGTGTACTCTAATCACTGATAGGTCAGCTCAGGAGACTCTCATATCCTCTTGGGTTTCCCCTTCTTAGGATACAGTTCTGGGATATTTCCTGATAGCAATCTAAGGTAATTAAGAGCTCTTCTAACTTCTTTTCCTCATCCCAGTATCATGATTTTTCAGCTTTAACCAGTGACTTAAAAATATGATGTCTAGATTTCCAGTTGTTTTCAGTCAGTGGGCAAGCTACTTTATCATGGAGGATTCAAAAGCAGAAGTCCTTTCTGTGAGTCAGACAAAAAAGAAAAAAAAACAAAAAAACAAAATCCAAATGTTCTATCTGATATGCAGATGCTGACTCACATTTGGTGGGTCACATTTGGTATGTATGTATGTATGAAAGGTTGGAGTAGAGACAAAAGTATCTTGTTATGATGACCCTGGAGGTTCACCAGGCAGGGGGAAATGCTGATAGGGGAGGGGGGATGGGAATGGGAAAGACAGTAGAATGAACCAGACATAAATTTCTTATGTTCATATATGAATACATGACCAATGTAACTCCACATGGTGTATAATCATAAGAATGGGAAGTTATACTCCATGTATGTTTGACAAAATACACTCACTGTCATGGATAACTAAAAAAGAACAAATTAAAAAAATAAGTCTGATTTGGTGTCAACTTACCTTATATATAATCAGAAATATGATAAATTATTGTATAATGGTGTATTAAAAATCGTAATGCAAAAAAAATTTTAAAAATAAATTTAAAAAATAAATAAATAAGTCTGGCTGTCTTTTTAGTGTTTAGGTGTTGCTTAAAATTAAAAGTAGTAGTTTCCCAGTAGTGAGTTGTATGTAATACTTCCTTCATAAATCAATTGTTTGAAAAAGGAGAAAAAAAAGGTATAATACGATTTTTAATGTGTGTATAGGGCACTTACCAGGAATGGAATTTGCATGACTAGAAGTTGCTCTGGGTGAGTTAGTGAATGAGAGGTGAGTGAATGTAAAGGCCTAGGACATTACTGTGCACTACTGTAGACTTTAAACATTCTACTTAGATATACTAAACTTCTTATCAAAAATTCTTTCTTCAATAGTAAATTAAACAGTTTGCTAAAACTTTTTCTTTATAAACTTTTAACTTTATGGCTGTTATATAGTAACAAACACACTATATAGCACAAAAATATTTTTCTTTCTTTATATCCTTATTCTATAAACTTTCTGTTTAAATTTTTTTAAACTTTTGCTAAAAGTAAAAACACAAACACATTCATTAGCCTCGATTTACACAGGTCAGAATCATCAGTATCATTGTCTTCCACCTCCACATCTTGTTCTACTGGAAAGTCTTCAAGGGCAATAACATGCATGAGGCTGTTTTCTCTGATAACAGTGACTTCTTCTGGAATCCCTCCTGAAGGACCTGCCTGAGGCTTTTGTTAAGGTGTCACTCTTATCAGAAGTGCATCCATGTGGTTTGCTTGGTTTGTTTCTTTGTTCCATCCACCACAGATTTGCTTGCAAGCAGATAATGTACTCTGAATATCCCTCTCTATTAATAAAAACTTTTTGGTGTGGGGGTCCATATTTTTAAACTTTTTAAGGAGCATGCTGAGGTCTGTAGAAGCTTCTGCTAAACTCTTCACTGTGAATTTTCTTGGGAGTTCTTTTTTATCTCCTGAAGTTTCCTTTTCTCTTATCTCTTCTTCAGCTCTGTACACAGTAAATAACAGGTTTTTTTCAGCTCTGTTATAATCTTATGAGGACCACCATTGTATATTCAGTCCATTGTTAACTGAAACATCATATGTGAGGCATGACTGTATTTATATATGATAAGGGTATGCTGAGCATTTTTTCTTCTGGTGGCACTGAGGATTGAACTCAGGAGTACTTTTACCACTGAGCTACATCCCCAATTCTTTAAAAAAAAATTTTTTTTTGAGACAGGGTTTCATTAAGTTGCTGAGCTGGTCTTGAACTTGGGGTCCTCCTGCCTCAGCCCCCTGAGTAGCTGGAATTACAAGCATGTGACCCCGTACCTGGCTGTGTTGAGCATCTAAATGTATGCTCTAATTAAATTCTTATGCCAACGCTGAACTTAAGTGTTATCTCTATTTCACAGATGAGGAAATTGAGGCTGAAGAGAAGTTTAAAAACTTGTTAGTATTACTCAGAAATTATAAGAGCTGTGATTTGAGTTAAGGTTTCTCAATGTCAACCATTCTTTTTGTCCAAAGCTAAGTCTACATGAAAGCTAAAGGAGCTAGGATAGTCAGTACCTTAGTCTCCCTCCCATAATATGCCAAGTTTCTCAACTTCTAAAGCAGGAATGGTCTCAAAATCTTAGTAAGAGGAAGGAAGAAAGGAAGGGACGGAGGGAAGGACAGAAAGCCTATTGAAACACTGAATTAACATAGTAATCTACATAAAAGAAAAGGGTATTTTTAAAAATCCCAGTTTTGTTTTTTAGAAAGGCTGAAAACCAATAAACATATTAGAGAATGATGAAACTGTGACATGTAAAATAGCTATATAAAACAAAATCATAACAGATAAAGTTAATGGAGTAAAAGTTAGAATTAGAGTTTTAAAAACCAATGAATAAATGCTACCTATCTGAATTTCAGATTATACTATCAAACTTTTTAAGAATAATTAAGGCATTGAGTTTGTTCAATAATAAAACAAACTGGAGCATAAGTAAAAGCATATTCATAAATGGCATAATATCCATAAATACAATTATTTATAAAATATGCTATAAGTGCAAGCATAAAAGTTTAATTTAAAACAAAAACAAAACAAAAAAAAGTGATCTGTGAGATTAAATCAACAGGAGGGAAATGGAAAATGCAGTAGGTTCTAAATGTGAAAGAATGCAAATGTCAGGGCAAGAAAAAACAATTTAAAGAAACTTAACGGAAGAGTAAAACATGAAATTGAATTAGGAGAAAACACAAATACAAAACAAAGATTCAATGCAAAGAGTCATTGAACAAAAAAAAAAAAAACTTAGAAGCAGAAGCAGATGAGTCAGAAAGTCACTACAATTTATTTGTTCTTATAACCCAACGTGTAGCCAGTTCAAAAAACAGAAATTCTACAATATCTTCTTAATATATGAATTGTCAGATCCTCAACTGGGGTAGAGGGAGCAGGTAAAAGTCCAATGGAAATATGCTTACTTAAGAAGGTAATGCAGGGGCTGGGATTGTGGCTCAGAGGTAGAACAACACCTAGCATGCATGAGGCACTGGGTTTAATCCTTAGCATCACATAACAATAAAAAATAAAGGTACTGTGTCCACCTATAACTAAACAATATTTTTTTCCCAAAAATAAGGTAATACAGATTTCTCTAAACTGACCCATCACAGTTCTTAGATGTGACCTTCAACAGAAACCATTTCTTAGCTCCTTCCCTGGATACAGCTTTTGTATCCTATTCTGTGGTCCCACTGATGCCCTCTATTTAACCAGTCTTGACTGTATCTTTGGTGAGGTCTTATCACAGCTAAGATTATTAGATCATTTTTGCACTGAGCTTTCCCACTGGAAGAGTGCATGAAGTACTTATCTGTCTCTAAGACAGATAATTTCAGGTAAAATAATATGGTCATGTAGGGCTCAAGAATAGTACCTAACTAAACAAAACTAATCAAAGATAACAAGTCTGAATTTACCACCTCTAGTAGGGCTCTGTGATCACAATTTCAGCAGTAAATTTTTCATTCACTATCATAAAAGAGGTAGGTGTGTGTGTGTGTGTGTGTATGTGTGGTAGGGTTTTGGGGAGATGGGGAAGATATGGAAATCGGTTGGTAAAGCAGAGCTGCGGGAAAATCCAACTTCAGGAAGGGGATACATACTAGGGTTCCAAACCAAAAGGCCAGGAGTGGTATGGAGACCGAACACAGAGGAAAGAATTTGAGAGCAGGAGGGCTGAGAATAAACAGAGCCATCTAATGTAACAGACTAAGCAAGGTAATTAAAAATGTAATAATGGCACAGAAACAATGATTAATGAGATTAGAGTTCTAAAACCAACTTACGTATATGTGAGAATTTATGAACTGATAATTAACATGCCAGGTATTATAAAAATTATTCCAAATGGATAGCCATTTGAACATTCACACTATTCATAGAAATAATTTTGGGAATTAAAGATCTAAATTTCAAAAATATATAAAAGTAATAAAAAAGTAAAAATTTCATGTTTATATATTTTGGGCAGAAAACACATTCATTAAAAAAGTCAGGTTTTAAAAAGTCAGTTTTTAAAAAGTTCACAAAATTAAAAGCCAGGAACGCAAAATTAACATCAAAATTAAAAATGATTTAATAAAAAAGACCACAAAGGGAGAGAACTAACAGACTGGAGGAAAATGTGACACTTTTCAATAAAAAGTGAGTACCTAGAATATAAATAAATAAGAAAAAATACATGTATTATGCTACAAATAATAAAAAAACAAACATAAGAGTATTTAAACAAGATAAAAGTTACATTTTTCTCTCATGCAAAAGAAGGTGAGGGTTGGAGTGGCTCCACCAAATGCGTGGATACTCCGGCTTTCTGATCACTGACCTATCACCTACCTGATGACCCTGATGGTCTAGAATGGCTGCTAATGCTTAAGTCATTTTAAGTGTGTTCTAATATACAGAAGAGGTGAAGGGATGAAGAAGGGGGTGCCTTTCCTCTATTAAAAGACTTCAGAGTCCCACCTAACCTTTCTGCTAAACCACTAGCTAAAACTTATTCAAATGGTATGCTTAACTCTTAAGGAGTCCCGTTTTCTGGATGGGCAGCAATGGGCATGGCTAAAAGCTGGGGTTTCTATTACTAAACATGAAGGAAGAAAGAAAAAATAAGTAACTGGCAGTTTCTGCTATGTAACTCAAAGGACAGAAAAAGAAGTACAAAAGATCAAAAGCTTTAGAAAACATATCAACCACAGTGTTCTACTATACAGTAGGCAACTATAGTTAATAATATACTGTACATTTCAAAATAGTTGAGAAAATTTCAAATGTTCTCAACCACAAAGAAATGATAAACATTTGAGGTAATGGATATGCCAATTGCTCAACTTTGGTCATAACACATTGAAAACACAAGTCAGAACAGTACCTCATAAATATGTACAATTATTATGTGTTAATTAAAAATATTAAAAGGGAAATAAGAATTAAAACAAGGAGACACTGTACCATTTTGTAAAACTTTTATTTAAGACGCAAAGTTCTGGGGCTAGGGCTGTGGCTCAGCAGTGGAGTGCTCGCCTAGCACATGCGGGGTGCTGGGTTCGATCCTCAGCACCACACAGAAATGAATAATCAGAATGGAGATATTGTGTCCAACTACAACTAAAAAAAAAATTAAAAAAAGAGGCAAAGTTTGCAAATTGACAAGAATATGAGGACTTATGTTAATTTTTTAATAAAGTGAATATATTAAATATTATTAGTGTAATTAAAAATACAAATATTTTACTGAAAAACCAGAAACAGATATTAGTTATATAAAATATTTTATACTAGTATAGATACCCTGGGCACCAATTTGACAATCTCTATTAAAACTGTGATTGCATGATTACATAATCCAGAAAATCTCTTTCAGAATCTATGCAATATAAACATTCATAAAATTGCACAAGAACAATGTTTAATATAGCAAATTATTAATATAAGAAAATATTATTTATATTAATACAGGAAATTATTAATATAAGAATTATTAATATAGGGGGAAATCATAGACAACACATCATTAGGGGAATAGGCCCACTTTATTTTCTTCATAGCACTAATACCACTGTCTGAAATTATATTAATTTATCTACTTGTCATTTAGGAAATTAGCTCATCTAGGAAAAGAGATAAGGTAAAGAGAGTATATTTATACAACAGCTGTCTGGTTAAAAATTCAGTAGAAATAATTATCTTAAAACAACAAATCAAAACAACCTCCATTCCAGCCTGTAATAACATGAACCTACCAGAAAGTCTGCATGAAGGCCAGCAGATTTGCAGACAGACTGAGAAATGTCAAATCAGACAAAGCCTCTGAATTTACTTTTTGGAGACAACAATCACTGGATTTCTTTAGGGTCTAGGGCATTCCACAGTAAAATCAACATACTCTCTCCATTACAAGGGATCCTCAAATGTTTTCCATGCTTGGATCCCAATACTCTCAGAACCAGGTGGATCTCCACTCATTAGGAGGACTCACCATGGGACAGAGGTTCTAACCAGATCTACCAGAAGAAAACCAAGATCATTAAAATGTACTAAATTGAGAGAAGACAAAATGCTAACACCTGTGCCACACGGCTTGCAAGAGGATATGGCATAGTAGAAGCACCATCTTCATCAGTACACATAAAAGCAGTATTCTGAGGCTGACCCCCAAGATTGTTGTAAAACAGGGAATGTGCCTGTGATCTACCATATGGAAAGAATAAATGTCCCTTGGTGTGGTTTTTGAAAGCCTTAATGACATTTCCATTCATAGCCACTAATCTTAGCTTTTAATTTCTGATCTCATGGATAAGAAGTTTATAAAATTTTTTAAAAAATATTTATTTTATGTTAGTTTTTAGTACCGGGATTGAACTCAGGGGCACTCAACCATTGAGCCATATCCCCAGCCCTATTTTGTATTTATTTAGAGACAGGGTCTCACTAAGTTGCTTAGGGTCTTGCTTTTTGTGGAGGCAAGCTTTGAACTTGTGATCCTCCTGCCTCAGCCTCCCAAGCCACTGGGATTACAGGTGTGTGCCACCATGCTTGGCTAAAACATTTTTAACTGGAGGTACCCTGCTTAAATGAAAGTGTAAAGATGAATAATCAAAGAAAAGGAAATGGGATAGTCTAAGGGAAGGATAGCCTTAAGTGTTCTGTCTTGAGGGGTGGGGTAGGAGGAATACTCAGACTCCCCAGAGTGCTGGGAAGCAGAGTTTGAAGGGGAAGGGAGACAGGGAGCACTGGGGAAAGTGAACTTTAGCAAAGACCTGAGAGTAATGAAGGAGGAAGAAGTTTTGTGAGGGAGAATGCAAAGATCCTGCAGCAGAAGCACACCTTCTTGTTGGAAGAAGAAAAAGGTTGTGTTTATGACTGGAACAAAGCAAGAACGGAACAGAGTGGTAGGAGATATTGTCAGAGAGACAAAGCAGAGTGTGGCCTACCCTCACCTACAAAAATGATTCAAAATGGGTCAAAGACCTAAATGTAAGAACCAAAACTATACACTCTTAGGAAAAAACCCCACAGGGGTCAATTGACATGACCTTGGATTTGGTAATGGATTCTTACATATGATGTTAAAAGCATAAGCAACACAAGGAAAAACAATTAAAAAGTTTCGTGCAAAGGACACTATCGAGAAATGAAAAGACAGCTCACAATTCGTGAAAAAGTAATTGTAAATCATATAGTGATAAAGGTCTAATATTGGGGCTGGGGTTGTGGCTCAGTGGTACAGTGCTCGTCTAGCACTGGGTTTGATCCTCAGTACCACATTAAAAATATATAAATAAAATAAAGGCATTGTGTCCAACTACAAGTAAAAAAAGTATTTAAAAAAGTCTAATATCTGGAATACATAAGCAACTCTTACAACTCAATAACAAAAACAACCCACTTTAAAACCAAAGGACTTCAATAGATATTTCTCCAAGAAGATATCCAAATGGCTGACAAATATATGAAAAGATACTCAACACCATTAAGTCACTAGGGAAATGCAAATGAAAACCACAGTAAGATATCACTTCATACCCACTAGGATGGATGACTACAACCGAAACAAACAAACAAACAGTCCAAACAGAAAAAAAACTATTGGAAAGAATGTAAAGAAACCAGAATTCCTAAATATTATGTTAGAAATGTAAAATGGTGAAGCTGCTATAGAAAAGTTTGGTGGTTCCTCAAAAACTTTTACCATATGACCCCAAAACTCTATTCCTAGATTTATATACACACACACAAAAATCAAACTGAAAAGAGGTACTTCAGCAAAAACCTGTTAGACAAATGCTCTTAGTGACGCTATTTAGAAAAGCCAAAAGGTATAACACCTCAAATGCCCATCAACTGATGAATAAACAAAATGTGGTATATCAATACAATGGAATATTATTCAGTCAAAGAAAGTAATGGAGTACTGGATACATGCTAAGATGTGAATGAAACATATAAATATTATACTGAATGAAAGAAACCAGACAAAAAGGTTACATGTTACATGATTCTGTTTATACAAAATTTTTAGAATACATAAATTCATAGAGCTAGAAAGTAAACTGGTGGTTGTTAGGGGGAGAAAGGAATGGGGACTGACTGCTTAATGGTACAGAGTTTCCTCTTGGGGTGATAAAAATGTCTTAGATCAGGCAGTGGTGATGGTTGCCCAATATTGTGGATGTACTGAAAAATCAGTGATAAAATGGTTACTCTTACCCCCAAACCCCCTCCCAATTCAATCACACAGCTCATATTTGAAAAACCCAAACTCTGTATCTAAGAATTAACTTTATGTCTTTTGCCTACTCAGTCAGTCTGCATCCTCCACAAACTAAAGGAGCTCTGAACCACAATGGCAATGGACTTTTCCCTCCATCTACCATCATTCAGAAATGATACATAACTGTACTTGTAGTAATAGATTTCCCACTGTTGCCCAAGCACATACAAGTTTCCAAACAAAATTATTTTCTTATAATGGACTCACAATACAAACCATCTTGGAACTAACCCTAACCCTAACCTTTATATAGAAGTTAACTATCATCTACCTATCTGATAAATCAATAGTGGCTACAATTGCTAATCCCTTTAAGATGATGCTCCTGTTTGCAAGAGTATAGCAATAGGGTCATGTTTCAACTAAAAAACACCATTCTTCAGTAATAATTCCTGGCAATTTCTATCCTCTGTGTTTTCTCTCCTGGTGTAGACCACAACTCTTAGAAACATGACACCTAAAACTGACTTTTGTTTTAGGTCACTTTTTCACTGCTGCAACCAAAAGAACAACTGGAAGAGGAAAAGTCTATTTGGAGCACACAGTTTCAGAATTCTCAGTCTATAGATGGCCAACTCCATTGCTTTGGGCACAAGGTGAAGCAGAAAATCATGGCGGAAGAATGTGGCAGAGGAAAGCAGCTCAGGACATGATATCAGAAAGCAGAGAGGGAAAGACCCTACCCATCATTGACAAAATGTATATCCCAGAGGTATGCCTCCAATGAACTACCTCCTTCTCCTGCCTATAGTTACCACCCAGTTAATTTATTCAACTGGATTAATGCACTGATTAGGTTAAGGCTCTCAGAACCCAATCATTTCACCCCTGAACTTTCTTGCATTGTCTTACACATGAGCTTTTATGGGACACCTCATATCTAAACTACAACAACTTAAAAACCTCCTCTTTGGGCTGGGGTTGTGGCTCAGTGGCAGAGTGCTTGCCTTGCACATGTGAGGGCACTAGGTTTGATCTTCAGCACCATATAAAAATAAATAACATACAGGGATCGTGTCCATCAACAACTAAAATAATATTTTTAAAAAACACCTCCTCTTCAAGGTTAATGCTGCTAATAAGGCAGAAACTGATAAGAGACAGAATGGTTATGGCAATATGCGTAATAATCCTTCCTAGATAGTCACTCTGAGCCTTCAAGGTAACAACATTCATACAACCTTTTGGAAACCAGTTTGTTCAATGCTCTTCTCTCCAAGCTAAATTAAGGGCCTACATCTCCAATTTATATCCATCCCATACCCTTCAATCACAGACAGTGATAAAGATTTCAAAGTATGAGAAATTTTACATGCATGCAATTGGAAAAATTGAGCTAAAATATCAAGTTAACTGGAAAAAATACAACTGCAAAAACTACTCCTGGAAATCTGACAGTTAGATACACATTCCCTAATATAGCCAAGTACTCCGTTTTCAACAAGCCAACAATCTGGTCTTTGTTCATCAGTTCAATAGAAGATGATGTCAGGGTCACTGAAGCCCAGATCACTGCTGGCCTTTAGGTACTCTATGGCTTTCCAGATACTCAAGACACTTAGGTCCTAATCACCAACATCTGACTCAGCCCCTTCAGAAGTCTTAAGGGTCATGACAAAATATCTCTTCAGTGAAAAGCACAAAAATCTCCAAAATAAACACAAGCAAGACTCCTCTAAGATGGGGCAGAGGCACCACTGAGCTACGTCCCTGAAAAGTTAACTAGTAGTGTGTGGGTAACCAACATATTGAGCTTCTTACCATATAAACATGCAGGACATCAGTCCCTCTGCAGCACTCCACCTTTTTGGGCAAACTTAAGTTTTTGAACTGAATTAAGGTGGTAGAGCACTTGCTTAGCATGTGCAAGGCCCTGGATTCAATCCCCAGCACACATAATAATAATAATAATAATTTTAAAAAGAAAGAAAAGATTTTTCAAATATTCACCATTCCCATTTCTTACTTCCTATTCACCTCCATCTGGTTTCTGCCTCTTCTAATCTAGAACAGTTCTTACTAAAGTCAAAGACCCCATCTCGCTAAAGTCAACAGATTATTTTTAGTCCACATCTTTGCCTGATGACTTTTTTTGTGAAATACTCTCTTCCTTTGCCTTTTAGAACCCACCTTAAACTAGAATTAGCTTCTTAAGTAAGCATCTAAGGCAAAAATCAAGAATAGTTTAAATTACTCCTGAAAGTCCTTTAAGTGGCTCATTAAGTATAGCACATTTACATAAATGCAAATCAAACTTGGTTCTTTCTCATCTAATTAAAAATACAGTACAGTGTATTTAGCTAAGTTTACATACTTAAAAACTTCAAGCAAAGTGCAATCGCATTGTACCTCTTGGGCCACATAACCTGTTCCTGAGTTACCCTTCTCTACCAAACTAGGCCTGAACCCTTTTCTCTTACTAATCTCTTTCGAGGTTCTCAACTTTCACGGCTCAGTGAAATCATTTGAGGAACATTTAAAAATCTAAGGCTGCAATTCAGACCAAGAAAACAGAAATAGAAACTTGTTAGGTGGACCCCAGCATTAGTGGTTTTTAATCACTCAGTGATCCTAATATGAAACCAAGATGAAAATCACTGTTCTATACTCTCCCTTGACCAAAAATCACACACTCAAAAAGCCTATAGAATCAGGGAAGTAAATCATCAAAACGGGTTAGGCTTAAGGTTTTAGAGAGTTGTGAGCTTTGTAGTGAACTAGAAAGCAGCTGAGATCAGTTGTGACTTAGCTCCAATCATTGTTGCCATATAGGAAAGCCAACTTAGAAGTGCCATATTTTTAAAGTGAAGCTTCAAATCCTGATTTTCATGGGAAATCTTTAGATTTTAAGGTATGGGCAACTAACATAGAATTAAACAACAAAACCACTGTATGGGCAAAACAAAACAAACACATCTGTTAGCCAGATTCTGTGGTGGGCTACTGGTCTGCAACCTCTGCCCTGGGTACTTTCACTCATACCCTTTAATTTTTTTTTTTTTTTTTTTTGAATTTTTAATATTTATTTTTTAGTTATCGGCAGACACAACATCTTTGTTTGTATGTGGTGCTGAGGATCGAACCCCGGGCCGCACGCATGCCAGGCGAGCGCGCTACCGCTTGAGCCACATCCCCAGCCCCTACCCTTTAATTTTTAACCTTTAAATTTGTGCCACTAATTCTGCCCTTTCCAATGCCTGTGACACCTATTCTTGAAAGTCTCAGCATCCCAATGTGAATGAAAAATGATTTAAACACACCTCAAAACTACCCTTACAATGTTCTCTATCTCAGGTAAAAATTTCATCATTCACCTGGTGGGGCAAGCCAGAACTCTGAGAAATTCATCCTAGGAACTTATTTTTCTCCCTCAATTCTTTTTTTTTTTTTTTTTAAATATGTATTTAGTTGTCAATGGACCTTTATTTTATTTATTTATTTGTGGTGATAAGAATTGAACCCAGTGCCTCCTCACACATGCTAGGTGAGCATTCTACCACTGATCCACAACCGAACTCCTCCCTCAATTCTTATACCATATCAACCAACAAATCCTATCAAGTATGCCTACTAAATATATCTCCTTTATACATATACTCTCCTCCACTGCTATCACCTTAGTCCCAGCAACCAGCTTTCTCTCCAAGTTACTCCCAGTAACCTAAATTAGGGTCAGCTGTCACCCACATTCACTTTTGTTTCCTTCCAAACCTTTCTCTCCCATATGACCAGAATGAACATTTAGGAATATAAGTATTTGCAAATACATATACACACACTTACTTGACCGAACAATTCCACTTCTAGCAATTTATCCCACAAATGTATTCATACACATATGAATTAGCATATTTTTAGTACTGTCTGTAATAGACTGAAAATCATTTGAATGTCAGTAGGGCAGTGGCTAAATGATCTGTTGTATAACCATCCAGTGAAATATTATATAGTCCTTCAACAAAATAAGGAAACTATATATCAAGAGATAAAGATTCTAAATACACTATTAAAAAAAGAATACACAGTATGCTACCATTTATGTAAACAACAGGAAGAAAGAACATGCATTTGCTTGAATGCCCACTTAAAAGTGTCTATAATGATAAAACTGGCATCAGTGTCATACCTTTGCAAAGCATGGGGGAAATGCTGGCTGATGGGGGCTATTGGGATCCAAGGAAGACATTCTTATTTAATGGGCCTGGAGGAGGCCCTGGCATCTATACTGTTTAAGTACCTCTGGTGATTCTGATGAGCAGGCCAAACTGAGAATCACTGACAAGTAGCCTCTATTTTCCCAGCTTCATTCTGTATCATACTGCCCCACCATTTTCCATGCTCCAGTCACACTGGTTATGGGTTCCCAGAAAAGGCTGTTCCTTTCTGCCATAGGACCTTCACACTTTTTTTTTTTCCCTGTCTGGGATATACTGACCCTCTAAGCTTCATCTGGTAACTCCTATTTATCCTTCAGAGTCCACCTTAAAGGTCACTTTTCCAAGGAAACTTTTCCCCTAGTTTCCAAAAATCTCTCTTTTAAGTATTCAGATAACCTGTTGTTCTCCTCCCAGAATTTAACATAATTGTAATGAGGTAACTGCAATTACTCATATATACATCTGTCACCTTCTTTAGACTATAGGACCAGAAATGCTGAGACCACATTGTTGCTTTTACCACCATATTCCCAGACTTAACTTAGCATCCAGCTGGCAAAGTAGGCCTTCAGATGTTTGTTAAATAAATGATGCTTGCTTTTGCCCCCCAGCTTAGCTGAGGAAACCAACATATAAGCAAATGAGGACAAATGCAATGTCACTGGTATTAAGCAGCAGTTAGTTTAGAATATAGTTCTCAATTGGGGATGAATTTGCTCCTTCCCAGGGGATGTGTGGCAATATCTGGAGGTATTTTAGATTGTTACAATAGTGTATGGAGTTGCTACTGATATCTAGTTAATTAACCAGGAGTGCAGGACAGCCCTCCACAACAAAGTATTACATGGTATAAAATGTCCATAGTACCACAGATGAGAAATCCTGATTCACAAGATGGTAATATTCAAGAGGGTGGTTAATTCTACTCCAAGTTTGTGGGTTTCTGTTTGGGAGATCCTGGAGGGCAAGTCAAGAAAAACTTCAATGAGGAAGCAAAGCTTCAGTGTTGAAAGGTGGCAGGGGCCAAATCACTGGGGACTTAGAAGTAATGAGGAGTCTCCAAAGAGTTTAAAAGCAAAGAGATGGTTTGAACAGGTATCCTCACTAAGTACCGCATACTCCTTTCTCTTCAGATAGTTGGTTTCAGCTAAATATTTAAGGCCAAATTAGTTCAAACCAAGATAAAGTCAGACAGCCCCTTCACTCTCAAGAATGTTAAGCTGAGTTTTAAAATATGCAAATACTTACAAGTACAAATAAATCATTAACTGTTTAATGTTCAGATTGCTAGTAAATAATTATTTTTGAGCCCAAAAGCCAGGTTGGACCTGATAAAGACTTCTCAAAAGCTTTTTATTTTATTTTTTTAAACTTGTTTTTTCTGTCCTGGATTTCTGAGCTTATATATTCTTTTACAATATAAAAGTTGTATAAAATAGCCAGCTCCCTCCCCACCCCACCCCCGCAAGTTTATCACAATATAAGTTCTGCCAGAAAGGATGGGAGAGCCATTTGGATACAATAACTGTGATTAAATTGTGGGTGTAAATTACAAGTCTATAGATTTATTTTTTTTAAAAGGTTTTCAGTAAAAGTCATGGAGACTACTGAAAGAAATCTAGATACTGTTTAAAGGTATCGCCAAGAAAACAACAACAACAACAACAACAAACACACCCTGAGTTTTACTACAACACAAGCCTGCTCGCCTGCTGAGCTGAGCTGGACGCCCAAGCTCTGACCTAGTATGGCAATTCTTAGGGTCTCGGCGCTGAGTACTCTCTCTGTTTACAAGAAACTGAGGCCTGACACTAAGGAAGAACAAAGAAAAATGCCTGGCACCATAGGTGCGGGGGATGTTTTGTACATAAATGAAGATTTGAGGAGGAACGCTTTCTCTGATCTTGAAAGACATTACAAATCACTCTTTCTGCTTACGTGTTAAAAATTTATTTTGTTTTCAGATCACTGCCTAATAAGAAAATACCTTATAATTTACAAACAGCAGTTTCTCTCCCCCTACGTTTGCCGTCAATTAAGCGGGATAAAATTTCCTTACACTTTAACCAGAGTGGGAGGAATGGAAATAATGTGTGCACAAGAGAGTTCGGATGCAACATCAACTCCAAGCCCGGCCAGCTGGTTTCCATCGAAAGGTCCCCCAGGAGAACGCCCCTCCAAGGCGGAGGCCGGCCACCGCGGCGGAGACCCACCGAGGCGCTCCGAGCGCGGCCGCGGAGCAATGCCGAGATCCGCCCGGCCTCCGTTTACCTTTGTTTCAGGTACCCTAGCTCCCAGCCGGGCAGGGATCCCGCCCGCGGCCTCGAGCTGGTGACACATCCTTCTTTGGCCAAGTCGGGCCGAGGTTGGGCAGGGGGCGGGGAAGGAAAATAAAGCCTCAGCGCCTAACGACGTGACTCTCAGTTCTTCCAGAACGTTGGCATTTGCTTCTCTGCCAAGCTTTCCTGTTAACAAGTTCCCGAGGACTGTGCGGGGGAACTAGCCCCGGAGCCCCGAAAAGTGGGAGGCGCCGGCCACTCGGCCTCCCTCCTCCGCCGGCGCCCGGGCAGGCGTTTTCCACACTCTCGGGCCCCGGTAAGTGCGCAGAGGT
>NW_026000240.1:27547927-27565312 GCF_001458135.2 Marmota marmota marmota
CTGGTGGGGGCAGAAAGGGAGCTGCGAGGGCCGCCGCGGCTGCAGCCCACGCACCCCCTTGTATGGCGGCCTGAGAAGTGAGTCTAAAGCGTTACTGTTATTTGACCGGTACGAGGCTCTTGCTCGAATGTGTTACTATTACTATTGTCATCGTCATTTTTATTCTGGTTGTTGTTATAGTCTTTAGTTGTTTTTCCCTCTCAGAGGCCACTAGGCCCCTTTGAGGGCGGCCCTCACCGCTGACCAGACTATCCTGACCTCGCATTAGCCAACACCTGCGCCACATTTGGCTCAGTCCAAGAAGTTATATGAATTTTGAAAGAAATTTAAAAATAATTGTTGTTAAATGTAACCCCAATACAGAAAGCTATATAAAACCAAATGCACAGCTAAATATTCTGACACTCATAACCACTTTCCAATTTTCACACCACATAAGGTGGTCTGGCTTCTAATAAAAAAAACAAAACAACAACAACAAAAAAAACACCTCATCAATAACCAGGAGGATTCAACCTGCGAGGGCTTTGCAAAATTGCCCACTTAGTAACTGCCTCAAAAACTGAAAGCTGACTGGCCCACAGTCGTGCCCTTTTCCACAATACATTTGTAAAATAGAAATTTCCCCAGAATTAGGAACCCCGAATCAAGTGTGTTTTTGTGAAGTTCTTAATTAAAAATATAATAAGTATATAAGCATACAAATAACAGTATGTCAATCAGGAGACTGAATAGCATGATAAGGATGGAGATAATCCTAGGGGAAGGATTGGGAGGTATGTAAAGACTTAAAAGTAGCCAAGAATTAGATGGGCTGTGAGGATAGGTCCCAGATATCCTGCTATTGTCCTCACTCTCTGTCTCCTGCACCCAAAACAGCACCAGGCACACACAAGGTGTAGTGTGTGTGTTTATATATGTGTGTGTGTGTGTGTGTGTGTGTTGATTGCCAGGAAAGGAAAATGTATATAAAATCGCCTAGAACAGGCTTTACCTGCTGAAAAATTGCACCCAAAGTCAATTTTCCCAGTAGCTAAAGTGATGTTGTCTGTAAGATGCCTTGGAAAGAAAAACAAATTATATTTTCAACTTTATACTGCTTTTCCACTTTAAAAGCCCTTTCACATGCTTATGATATCTTACTTGAGACTTAAAGCAATCCTGTGAGAAAGGTAGGGCAGGACAGAAAGACTTCGCAAAGGTCAAGGTTGATTTCATGTGGGTAAGAAGGGGAGGTACACGGTACACAGTGAACCATAAAACAATTCCAATACTGCTGACCCTGCCAACCTGGATTCTTGGTTTGTCTTGACAGTTTTATTGCCCGAGTTTTTACATTAGGACTCCTTTGGCTCCTTTGCCATGCATTTATACACAATATAACTTGAATGTACAAAGGACACAAATCCTGCCTTGAAATTTGATTCAGTACAGTGGAGTCAGCCTCTTCATGAGTGCCTTGGTGATTTGGGACTAGAGGGTTGCCAATTTATCACCATTTATTGAGCACCCAGGCTCTGTAGTCCGTTGTAAGAATACAAAGAATATGAAACAAATGAGACAACATCTTTGCTCTCAAGGGGCTTATGGCCAAGTAAGGGAGATTGAAAATAAATAAGTGTTTAATTTATTATGATGGAGGGAGAATAGTCCTGAGCACAATTAATTGTATTGGGGCAGGGAGAGAGATAGTAGGGTCCATTTTCTCAGCAAAAAGAACATCTGAATATTTTTAATTTAAAATGGAAAAAACTATCAAATATTCATGAAAAATATTTAATATCAACTGCAAAAGTGAAAATAATAATTTATAATGAATTACTATGCACCTATTACTCTGCTTCAACAATTATCATCCCATGGACAGTTTGTTCCATCTGTATCCTCACTACCTTTCTTCCCTGGATTATTTTGAAACAAATCACAACTAGCATGTTATTTCACGCATAAATATTTTCATATGCATCTTTAAATGATGAAGTCTCTTTTAAAAAGCAAGGACATCATTAAAAATCTTTTAAGATAAATAATTTCTTAAGGTCTAGGCAGTGTTCAAATTTTCCCATGTTTTATAGAATTCATTTCAACTCAAAAGGTCCTTACATTGCATTTTCTTTAAGTCTCTTAAACCTTTGTTTTATTTCCTTTTGTTTCATATGTAAAAGAAATGGATACTTTGTCCTGTGGAGTTTCCCATATTTTGCATTTTGCTGATTACCGACCTATATTGTTGTTTAACATGGGCTCTACCCCTGTATTTTCCCATAAGCTGATAGAACTAGAGTTTTGATTAGACTTAGGAAAGTACAACCCATAAGGAAGAGAAAAATCAACCTGTCAGAAACAAACCCAGAATTGTCATGAATATTACAATTAGTAGACAAGGATATGAAGACATATATCTATATCCCAAAATATTAAAAAAGTTCCCAAGAGACAGAAAATATATAACAAAAGACCTAAATCATACTTCTACAGATGAAGTCTATAATATCTAAGATGAAAAATACATTAAGATCCTGAGGATGTAGCTCAATAGTTGAGTATCTTGCATAAGCCCCTGGGTTCAATCCCCAGCATCACAATAAGCAAGAATAAAAAATAAAATGAAATTGAATTAATGGCAAACTAGACATTGCTAAAGAAAAGATTAGTGAACTTTAAGCTACATCAATAGAAATTATCTAAAAATCACACATTCAGAGAAAAAAGAGATAAAAAAGAAAAAGAATATAAGTGAGATGTAGGACAACTAGAAGTCACCTAATATATGAATAAATGTAGAGGTGTGGGATCAAGACATATTTGAATAAATAACAGCTGAAGGTTTCCAAATTTTGTGAAACCATATGCAGTCATTCCTTGCTATCTGCCAAAGATTTTTTCAACAATCCCACCCTTCTCCGTATCAAGATCCACAGATGCTCAAGTATCTTATGTAAAATTGGGGTAGTATTTCATATTACCTTCAAACATCTTTTTGTATACTTTAATGTCTACATTATTTATAATACTAATAAAATATACATACTATGCAAAAGTTGTCTTACTGCATTGCTTAGGGAATAATGACAAGAAAAAAAATCTGTATATATCAGTGTAGATGCAACTCTTTTTCTGAATATTTTTAATCTGCATCTGGTTGAATCCACAGATGCAGAAATTGCAGATATGGAGGGCTGATTGTACTTAGAGATTTAAGAAGCTCAATACACTTTCAGAAAATGAAAAGAGTATCAGAGAGATATAAAACAAGTATAGTTTCCAGACCAGCAGATGATAGACTTAAAATAAAACACATAAATGATCATATTAAATATAAATGGACTAAAACTATATGATTCAACAACAAAGATTAGGTAAAAAAAATCTAAAACACAACAATATGCTGCTAACAAGAAATTCACTTTAAGGGGCTCAGTGATAGAGTGCTTGCCTAGCATGCGTGAAGCACTGGATTTGATCCTCAACACCTTATAAAAATAAATAAATAAATAAATAAATAAATAAATAAATAAATAAAGGTATTGTGTCCATCTACAACTAAAAAAGAAAAAGAAATGTACTTTAAATTCATAGACAAAGTTAGGTTAAAAGTAAAAGGATAGAAAGAGATTTACTATTCTAAAAAAAGATGTTGTCCAAACTAAAGTAGATTTTATAGTAAAGAATATTATCAAATGTAATGAAGCTGGACTGGGATTGTGGTTCAGTGGTAGAGCGCTTGCCTAGCATGTGCCAAGGCCTGGGTTGGATCCTCAGCACCATATAAAAATAAATAAATAAAATTAAAAAATGTAAAGAAGCCTATGTCATAATGATAAAGGTGTCTGTTAACCAAGAAGATACAATCTTAAATGTATATGCCCTTAACAATAGAGTTTTAAAATACATGTAACAAAAATAGGATGAAGAAGAAATAAATCCATGATTATAGCTATAGATTTCAATACCATGCTTCTAGTAACAGTAGATGGAAAATATGGAAAAATATGGAATATTTGATTAACACTATCAAATAACTTCACCTAATTGATGCTTGTAGGATGCTCCATTTAATAAAAGAATCTACATACTTTTCAGGTGCCCATGGAACATTTACCCAGATAGATCAGATTTGATGATATGAAACAAATCTTAAATTTAAAAGAATTCAAGTTGTGCTAAATATACTCTCAGACCACAATGGAATTGTATTACAATTCAATAACATGTCTAGAATTTAGTATATCATCTTCTTCTCCTAACTCCCAAACCTGCTTCTCTTTCAATGTTCTTTTCTCATCTTAGGTGAAGTTCCCAATATTTACCATGACACTTAAGCCAGAAATTCTCATTTTTCATTATTTTTTTATTGACACATAAAAATTGTACATATTTTTGGAATACCATGTGATGTTTTGATATATGTATACATTTTATAATGTTCAAATCATGGTAAGTACATCTAACTCCTCAAACATTTATCATTTTTTTTTCAGTGTTGGGCATTGAATCCAGAGGCACTCTACCACTGAGCTATATCCCCAACCTTTTTAAATTTTTGAGTCAGGGTTTTTCTAAGTTGCCAAGGCTGGCCTTGAATTTATAATCTTCCTGCTCAGCTTCTGATTACAGATTCCTGCCACCATAACTGGTTTTATTATTTCTTTGTGGTAAATATGTTTAAAATTTTCCTTACCTCTTCTTTGATTTCTTTCTTTCTTTCTTTTGGTGCTAGGTTATTAAACCCAGGGGCACTGAACCACTGAGTCACGTCCCTAGTCTTTTTTAGTTTTTATTTTGAGACAGGGCCTTACTAAGCTGCTTAGGGCCTCACTAAGTTGCTGAGGCTGTCCTTGAACTTGCAATCCTCCTGCCTCGGCCTTCTGAGTAACTGGGATTACAGGCATGCACTACCACACCCAGCTTCTTCCAATTTCTTTGAAATACACAGTATTTTACCATTATTTATAGTCATCCTATTTTATTTCTCCTATCTAACTGTAACTTATCACCCATTGACAAACTTTTCCCCATCTCCCTTGCCCCCACTCTTCCCAGCCTCTGGTAACCATTATTAGACTTCTGATACAGGATATTAACTTTTTTAGATTCCACATACTGAGTGAGATTATGTGGGATTCGTCTTTCCATGTCTGGCTTATTTTATTTAACATAATGTCTTTTGATTCTATCCATGTTGTCACAAATGACAGGATTTCACCCTTTTTATGACTGAATGGTGTTCCACTGTGTGTGTGTATGTGCATGTACATTTCACATATTATATTTTCTCTATCCACTTATCAGTTGATGGACGCTTAGATTTGTTCCTAACAAATAGTTTCTCCACTATTGTGAATAGTACTGTGATCCACATGGGAGCAAAGATGTCTCTCCAACATACTGATTTCATTTCCTTTGGATACATACCCAGTAGTGGGATTACTGGATCATATGGTAGTTCTATTTTTAGTTTTTTGAGGAACCTTCATACTGTTTTCCATTCAGTATTTAAGCCAGAAATTCTTCCTGTTCCCTCGTCTCTATTATGCAATAAATCTCAAAGTTTTGCTGACTTTTCTTTAAAATTGTCTCTCAAATGTGTTCTCTCTTCTCTGGCTCTATTATTGCAGTTTCAGTTCAGGTCATTACCATCTCTCTTTGTGGCCCAGCACCAAAATAACATTCTACTGGGTGGTTATACTGAAATTTGTGTATACATTCTCCTGCTAATGAACATTTAGGTTTCTTCCAGTTTGGGACTATTACAAATAAGCCTGCTCTGAAGATTCATGTCCTTTCTTTGTATGGATATACGTTTTCATTCCTACTGGTTATATATATCTAACAGTAATTATACAGCAACTCTCTATTTAAAGTGCTAGATTGTCTTTGAAAGTCAAGATTTTTGTATGTGTGAAAACCTGGATTGAGAGAATTTGACCTACCATTATTTAATCATTTAAAAAAATGTTTTATTTAAATTAAACAAAAACATTTAGAATTATTTTTGTTTAATTAATGTCAAATTTATTTAAGCTGTCTACTTTTATTAGGCTTTTAAGCTAATAAAATGGAGAACTTTTGTACTCTTCTTATTTTGAAATGTATCAAATGTATAAATTAAGCTTAAATTTAAATCTTGTAATGGTATCTATAGAGTAGTCAAATTTAAAATTAGCTTGTCAATATGATAAATTCTATAAACATTTATATATTAATTTGATGAAACTCTTCAAACTGTCACTACAAATGTAATGTTTCTTATCCTCAAAAGCACTTCAAATATTCCACAAGCAAGCTTACAAATCTAATAAACCTATATTCCTAAGTGCATAAACTCCATTTACAAACCTAACAACTCAAAAGTTATAGATTTAGTACCTCAAAATCTCTGAAAAATTCAAATGCAGTCTATAAACATAATCAATCCATCTCAGATTTTACACATCTCAAATTTAAATCGCCAATTTATCATCAATTAAGTTCATTTAAACATTTGAAGTTAAAATCACAAGTCTGAATCCAACATTTCAAATATCCCATCTGTCGAAGAAAACCTACCCAAATTGCCAAGAGGATTAAAAAATAACTTATTTTTGAACTCAACATAAAAAGTATTGAATTTAAGGTTTGAGTCACTTCTTCACTCTTGCTCAGTATCTGCTTAAGTTTGTCTTACAGAAAAACTCAGCTAAAGTGGAGAATCATAAATAATACTTCATACATAGTTTAACATTTTTAAAAGGGTTAGGACATATAAATGTATGTTCATTTGCCATACATACCTTTTCTTTCAGAGTGAATCTGTTCATTAGAATCACAAGATATCTTTGTAGTATAAACCATTCTCATGGTATGTTCTCTACAATGTCCAGTTTGGAATATGTTAAAATGGAGCAAAAACTTTAACCCACTGGAAAGCAGCATGCATGTAGATGGATTTTTTTTTTTTTTCATTGCTGGAGAACTCAGGGCCCCATGCACGTGAGGCAAGCACTCTGCCCCTGAGTTACTCCTTTGGCCCCCAAATTTTATTTGTTGATTGATTGACATAATATTTGTACATCTTTAAGGGGTACAGTATGAGAATTCAATAAATGTTTACAATGTGCAATGACCATATCATGGATATAAGCGCTTTCATCTTCAAACAATTATTATTTCTACACATGGAGAACTTTTGTACTCTTCTTATTTTGAAATGTATCATAGATTGTTGTAAACAATTGTTACCTTGTAGCGCTATAGGTGACCAGAACTAATTTCTTCTATTGTCTACTCTAAGCTTAAATTTTTTTTAAATTTTGTTTTCTGTTTTTTGGCATTTTGCTCAATACCAATGAATCCATGATGAGACAAAAAGATTGAATTTACAGGTATGGTGGTGCACACCTATAGTTCCAGCTATCTGGAAGATGGAGCAATAGGATTGCTTGAGCCCAGGAGTTAAAGGCCAATTGGGAAAAATGGTGAGACCCTGTCCAGAAAAAAAGAAAAGAAAAAAGAAAGAATTGAATACTAACTATATGAGTATATGACAGAAGATAGATAAATCTGTCATGAAGAAGAATTACAAATAATTTACACAGATACCTCTCCTTTAATGAGGGAGATAACTCCCCATCCATAGGTGTGGGCTGCCCATACTGACTTTCTTCCAAAGAGAAAAGTCTGGAAAGGGCAGAGAAGCAGCTTTTCAATGTCGAGAAATGACAAACACTACCTCTGCCTGGTGATCAGAGTTAACACCTACAGTCAGAAATTATGTTGATAGTATGCACTCTTGATTTGATGAGATAAAAATGGTACCTTACTGGGGCTGGGAATGTGGCTCAAGCGGTAGTGCGCTTGCCTGGCATGCGTGCGGCCTGGGTTCGATCCTCAGCACCCCATATAAACAAAGATGTTGTGTCCGCCAAAAACTAAAAAATAAATATTAAAAATTCTCTCTCTCTCTCTCCCCCTCTCTCTCTCTCACACACACTCTCTCTTAAAAAAAAATGGTACCTTTCAGCTGTCATCTTCCTCCCAATAACCCATAACCCAGGTCTCCTCATGAGAAAAACAATAGACAAATAAATGTGTGTAATGGGGAATCCTACAAAATTATGATTGATACTCCTGAAAGTTGTCAAGGTAAATAAAAACAAAACAAAGACAAATAAACTCAAAAACGCCTCCAAACCAAGGAAATTCTAAGTAAGGAACCAACACCAGCCTAAAGAGACAGAACAACTGAAGAAATATACTATGTACATTAGTTAATAATTATATTTCAGTATTAGTTCTTTAATTATAACAAATGTACGATATTAATGTAAGATGTTGATAATAAACTGGGTGCAAAGTATGTGGGAACTCTAGTATCTGTTTAATTTTTTTTTCTTCTTCTTCTTCTTCTTTTTTTTTTTTAAATAGTGATGGGTATGAAACCTAGGTCCTCACACATGCCACACAAACATTCTTCCACTGAGCTACATCCCCTACCCCTTAATTTTTCTATAAATCAAAATCTAAAAAAAAATCAACTCTATTTTAAAAAACCAGTTGGGCACATTTGTATGGCTCTATTTCTGGGTTCTTTATTCTGTTCCATTGATCTATTTGGATCCCTCTGCTCATATAACACTGTCTTAAGTCGTGTCTGGTATGATCAGAGGGATAGCTACCTAGTAGGTGTTAATATTGGGGGAGTTTTGTTTTTAATTATTGAGTTTTGAAAAGTGCCCATGTACTAGAGAAGTCCAGTGACTGTAAGTACTCAGTCATTGTACTTACTGGGGCCAGTTGATAGGTTTTACAGAAGGAATGAAGATTGTTAGTTAATTTAATAATTTGGATTGTTAGTTAATTTAATAATTTAAAAAGTTGGTTACAAAACTTTCTTTCTTTTTTTTTTATTGGTACTGGGGATTGAACTCAGGATCTCTTTACTTTTAAAAAAAAAATTTCCAGACAAGGTCTCTCTAAGTTGCCCAGTCTGGCCTCAAATGTGGGATCCTTCTGCCTCAGCTTCCTGAGTCTTTGGGATTATAGGCATGTACCACCACACCCAGCTAAAGGTTTCTATTATTTTTATTTCTGAGTTCCTTCCATGGGTTGAAAGGACACATACGCATCTGAATTAACATCAATTACTTGGAGAAGTTGTCAAAGTACTATATATTTACAGATGTAGATAATCTGCTAGAGGTTAAGGGATTGAATACTGGATCCAGGTTCACCTTCCAGAATTATTCCTTCTGAATCCTTTGACAAACTAGGTCTCTTCTTATACAGTTAGAAAATCTTCAATCTTTTCAGCTGGAATTTAACTCACTTCATTACCTAGTGATTGCATAGTCTCTAGGCATACCTAAAGTTATATTTTTGCCTCTTTCTCTAAATCTCTTTTATGATATTTTGGGATTTGGGTTGATGAGACTCTGCTGCACCCCTACACTCCCAACCAATCTACAATTTCCTAACAGAGGTTTTTTTTTTTTTTTTTTTTTTTTTGGTACCAGGGATTGAACCCAGGGGCACTTAACTACCGAGACACATCTCCAGCCCTTTTTTGTATTTCATTTAGAGACAAGGTTTCACTAAATTTCTGAGGGCCTCGCTAATTTGCTGAGGCTAGGTTTGAATTCATGATCCTCCTGCTTCAGCCTCCTAGGCTGCTGGGATTACAGACACATAACCTCACCTCCCACACACCTCTTTGACAATCTGGTGAAGTCTGTGGATCCCTTTTTAAAGTAATGTTCTAAAATCTATTTTCTAAAATGCATTGGATCACAAAGGAAACCAATTATTGAAATAGTTATCAAAATATTAAAACAAATGTGTAGTGTATTTATGTTTCTTTATTAACAGATTAATCAAGATCTAGTGATATATTTAATTACTACCATAATTTCAAAGTAATGAACAAAAATATTTCAAGACATTTGCAACACCATAAAATTCACTGCAAGTGTGAATTCTATTGGTGACAGTCATCAATACTACTCACATGGCTGTGGTTTATTGCCCACATTAATAAATGGAGGAAATGCTAGATTTTTTCAGTTACCAGGTTAGTAAAAATAAAGATGCAATTTTATTTTTTCATCTGAGTTCTTGGCTTAATAGAATCTCATTTCTGTTCTCTGAGATCCTGCATTTGTTCCATGTTTTAATTTTTGATTAGTTTCACCCACTACCATTATCCCAGGGGCAGGCTTTAGGGGACTGGGGGTTGAGGGGCAGGGGTGGGTACAGACCTTGATGTCTCCTCCTGTGCCCTCTGTGCTTCTCTTCCTTCCCCCCTTAATGCTTTGCCTTCCCAGGCCCAGTGATTTCCATGAAAACCTGCCCTAGTTACAGAGGGCTTGGACTCTGCACCCATTTCCCTCTGTGTTTGTTGGTTTATTTGCAAGATCCATTCCTTGCTAGTTGTCCTCTCCTCCTTAAGATCCTGAAGCTTGTCATGTCAGAAAAGTGTTTGTTTCAAACACTCTGAATCCAGGCAGATCATTTGGAAGGTGAGAACATTTGTTTTCTAGTTCCAACTTCCATAGATCCTAGAAGGCAAAATGGAAACCCACATTTAATGCTGAAATTGAAGACTTTGCTGTGAAAGAGAAACATTCAAGTATATAAGCAATATATTATTGGTACTATGAAGCTAAACAATGAAGGCGATTATTTTATTCAAATGGGGACAACTATTGAGCTTCTGTAACATTCTTCTCCCTTCATTTCCATGCCTGGAAACAGGCAGAACAGTGGAACTCTTGGTGGTGAGAAAGAGCTGTGTTTTCTGCCTTTAGCAATGCTGCTGGCTTCATAGTGCTTTGCTTATTGTGGGATTTCTACCCTAGAGGTCAAGGGCAGAGATGTTCCAGTTCCCTTGACAAAGTCCCAGGGGCCTGGGAGTGGACTGGACTCTGGCCAGGGACATTTATTCTCAAAGAAATTAGAAACCAGAAGAGGACTGCTCTGCTTATTCAGAAGGTGTAAGAAATAAACCAGCATGTGACTGGGCAAGGAAGTATATCTCAATCTAGACAAACATTTATCTTTATAGGTATAGGGAGGAGATAAAAACTAAGGCCAGGAGA
Organism: Marmota marmota marmota; assembly: GCF_001458135.2. Classification (NCBI taxonomy): domain Eukaryota; kingdom Metazoa; phylum Chordata; class Mammalia; order Rodentia; family Sciuridae; genus Marmota; species Marmota marmota. The sequence goes on from NW_026000240.1 coordinate 27,559,003, forward strand.
GGAGAAATGGTTGGTAGTAAAGAGAGAGAGAGGAGGGGACAAAGGTTGTTTTTGTGTGGAGTTGAGATTCTTCCACTTTATTTTCTCACAATTTTTTTTAATTAGGAACTTTTAGAATATATATAGCATGTAGAAAAGTATAGTTAATTATATGATAAGCAGATACATACTCACCACTCAGATGGGACAAGCATCTGAGGGGAGAGTTCCTGTAGGGAAGCTCTGATAAGCCAATGGATATGTCCACAGAGAAGTGACCCTGTTAGCTATCCTCCTGGCCAGGGAAAGTGAAGCTACCAGGCCGGGTAAGAAATGGTCTGTCCCCTTCCCTTCCGCCCTGCCAACCATCTTCCATTTTGGTAGAGAACAAAATAGTGGGTAGTGAGTTGAAGAGGAGGACAGTGGGGGAGAACAGAGAGCAGGAGGCTTTACCTCCATTTCCTACTTGAGGCTTCCAGGCCTGAGCTGGCTCAGGGGAGAATCATCACTAAGTGAAGTTGCAAAGTTGGATGATTTCGAAAGGATTTTGCCTTCTAATTGCTGAACTGAGACTGCTTTAAAACGACTGTGAGACTTTTCCCTTATTTAATAGTGAACAGAAAAGCTGTGGGACTCAAGAGTTTTCATTTGGAAGCCAAGAAGGTGACCTTCATTGAATATGCACCCACTCGAAGGAGACACTGCAGAGGAAGCAAAGTTGGCCTTTGACTGTGGGGAGCCATGCTTGTCTCCCACATCGCATGGAAAGCACTTAACCAAATCCAAGAGGCTAATGCTACTAAGGAAAGCAATAATTTCCCTTGCCATTAAGAAGGATTAAAATCGCTACTTTGGATATATCAAAATTAATGCAAAAATCCACAATGAACAGGACACCAATGTTTTAAATAAAGACAGGATCAATATTATTGATTTTCCCCTTTGCCCCGGGCATCAGTGTGTCTTAGTATGGCACTGTCACTAATTTTTATTTAAAATTTTGATATTTTGCTCATCATGAGTTTTTTGGCATTATTTTTTTTTTAAATATTGCATTAAAATGTTACTTATCTTGGTCTTGGAGGGGTGTGTGTGTGTGTGTGTTTCACTAAATTTTGTACTTGAGGCCAGTATCTAAAAGAAGAAAAAGAAAGAAAGAAAGAAAACAGAAAAGAAAAGAAAAGATCTTTGTTCATTTTTTTGCCCATGTAATTGCAGATGGGAGAAATAGTTGTATATACTTCTCAAACAGGGAGCCCTTTATAGTACTTACTGGAAAATAACAGAAATGGTCTCATTGATAGCCCCAGATAACACTGAAGAGGGAGCTCTAATCTTCCTTTTAAAACATTCCAACCTACTGCCTGGGATGACAAAAGTCCACAGTAAACAGCTAAATTGGTGCTTTAATGTTGTTGATATTTAAGTATGAAACAAAAGCCTTGTTGTGCTGATTTCTCATTCCTGCTATTTAAAGAAATTCCCTCTAGTACCAATGAGAGTCCACAAGGAGATTTATGACACCTGTGTGTCATATAATACCTGGCATATAGCTCTTGACCATTTTCCTCTCTCAATTCTCATATTTCTCACTTGATCCTCAAAGCTACCCAGAAGGTAGGCAGGAAAGGTGCTGTCCCATTTGATGGACAGGATGTCAGCCTCATTTTGTAGAGGAAGCTGGCCCAAGTCACACGACAAAGTACTGTAGCCTGGGAACCAGGACTTTGGTCTTTAAACTTCAAGGACAGTCCCTTTCCTGTACACTGTGCTGTGTGCTTCCGAAGACATGTGGAGAATTGTTGTAAGTGGCTGCATTTGAGGGATTGCAGCTATAATCTGAGCTGGTTAGCAGCTGATCTCCCTGAGGCTATATCCAGTCTCCTAATGCTGTTTCATATTAAACAGGTTTGGGAGTGAGTCACTTGGCTGGCACAGACCAGCAAAGTGATTGCTTCAGCCTTGCTTGGAAACTCTAGGTCCTCCCTTTGCCTGGGGGTAGCAATCTCAATGCAAACCTCAGCTATAATCTTGCAGACGCTCTGGGGCCGACTTTGTGTTTCACTTATATAATTTCAGGCTTCATTTAGCATTCACCGTTTCCCTTTCCATGCCTACATGATTTGGTACAGAGTTCTCTTATACTGACACCCTCAGTCTACACACATTTTCCTTTGTTTGGGTGATGTTGGGGTAGAAAAGCAGATAAGCCCTGCGTGGGAAACTCAGTCAAAAAGGAAAAGGAGGCTGGAATAGCCAGGTGGGCTGCTGCCTAACACCCACATTGGAATTAGAGGTGGGAAAATTTTGATCAGTTCAAGGAGGGAATTTAGATTTTCTGTCTCTTCCTCTGTAGGGCTGAGGTATACATTGCTGTTGGTAATTAGTTTGGGAGCCAGAAAACCCCCATTGTAAACTAGTCTCACTGAGGAGAGAACACTGACTGTTCTATGAATTAGATGTAAATTCAGTGACCTCTCCTTCATTTGCCACCTCCTAAACAGACATCTGACGTAGCAATTGCAATATTTTATGTTTTTATTTAATGTTAAATGTCTGTTTGCCCTATGTGATTTGGGGCACCTGGAGCATAGGGATCATGTCTTACTTTGTAATCCCCCAAATGATGGGCCACCTTGTGGTCAGTTTTGTCATTGTTTCCAAAAATAATGCATAATCCACTGCAGAGAAGTTCACAAAGTCTCCAGGAGAGGACCGGCAGGACGACAATGTACACACACACACACACACACACACACACACACACAGTTAGTACTGTTATAGCCTTTCCCACTGATCTGTCTGCAAAGTCCATTTGTTAACCCACCTGTTCCAATATTCTGTCACCCTACTCTGGCCTCATTCAATTTTTCTCTTTATCTTCTCTCCTTTCCTCATCTTCCTATCTCCTCCAGATCTCTGGTCCCCACTGTCTTCTCAACTCTGGTCAGTTCTTTATTATATGGTCTCTGTTGACTTCTTTCAAAATTCTTTTTCACTCATTTTATTGATCATCACAACAGAGCTCCAGAGTACACAGATAAGCCTCCTTGAAAAGTCTGAGAGTATTGATATAAGGGGAGGAGAAGGCTGTTAATATGCATATGTTAATATTTTTATCCTGCTCATATATATCTTTGTTTCCTCAGCACCCACCTCTGCATTTAGCACAAAGGTTTTCAGTAAATGACTGATGAATGAATCAAGTACTCCTAGCCTTTACCCCAATGTACCATTACTCCTGTCCTGAGGAATGCCACCCCTTTCAAGGAGAGACTGGCAGATCAATAGTTTCAGATCCTCAAATTAGTTGGACCTGCTTTTAAGGCTGCAGGTGGAGGTAGCATCAACAGGGAGTAGCAAATCCCCCTCAAGCTTTCTAGTGCCCAGATTGCTAACATCCCAGGTGATATGTATGTAAGAGTGAAAAGCCTTGACCCCACCCAATAGTGAGGCCTGCTTCACACCTTGACAAAGGCAGCCCCATTTCCTGAGGCTGGGCCCAAGGCACCCATTCTCCCTGTGCCTCAGTGTACCTCTTCTACCCAGTGCTCCCTCACTCTGTACCCCTTTGAGTAGTTGCTTTCTGTGACCCCTCAATCCCTAGCCTGAAACTGGGCTGAATATACTGCATTAGGCTCAGATTTTTGTCTTCTATTATTGATCCCCTTCGGGACTCATCATTTCCCCATCTCTGGAAATTTTTTGCCCTACATTCCTATTCCTTTTTACAGTCTCTTAGCAACCATTTTCTTAACTCTTGCTGAATACAAATCCTGATAGTTATCTTCTTGCAAGATTCTGGATCTCAACTCTGAACCATGGCTCACGGTGGGGAAGGAAGAGGAAACGGTAACTACCATCTGAAGAGCAAGGCTAGGTATTCATGGCCAAAGATTCCTGCAGAGTTGATTGGAAGGTTAGTATTTGAAGGTACATTTTGGTGAGAATATTGGATATAAGGGACTTTTTTATAGTTTGACATTAATATGTGTTTCTACATTATGATAAAAGAAGAAAAGTGATAAAGGGTGACTGCATAGTTAAATTGAAAAGGAGACAATCTTGGAAGACACTATGATGATTTTTCAAAAAGACAAGGCATGAGGACATTGTTGAAAGGAGAAATATTTGTTGGATATTGAAGTTTTTAATTGTTCCTGGATAGGAACTTCTAAATTCCACTGGCCCAATACTGCTCAAAATTTAAATGAGAGGTGATTTTGGCTGTAGCCAATTGAAGCTGAATTTACCTATAGGCATCTCATGGGGTTTTGTTCAGATTTATTATTATTAAATATTACCAGAGCCTGGTATAAAGTCTTAAGATTATCTAGATAATGTCAACATTAGTAATAATGTTATTTTATTAGTATTTATTTATTTATATTTTGGTAACTGGGGATTGAACTCAGGAGTGCTTTTACCACTGAGCTATCCTTTTTTATATTTTATTTTAAGACAGGGTCTCACTAAGTTGCTTTGGACCTTGCTAAATTGCTTAGGACTTGGCTAAGTTGCTGAGGTTGGCCTTGAACTTGAGATCCTTTAGCCTCAGCCTCCTGAGTCACTGGGATTACGGGTATGCACCACCACCCCGATTTATTACTATTTTTAATAAAGAACATAGTCAATCGTTTTTAGTGTTTCATTTGTAGATAAACTTGCATATTCTCAGCTGTTTCCGTCTTTGAATGGACCAATAAATGTAGTAAAATGGAGCTTAGTGGATGGCACATAGGGTCTAAGTAGTTGAGACAATGAAGGCAGATGGGAGATGGATTAGGATCAAATAGAAGGACCTATAGATTAGCACTCCCAATGAGGTCAAAGAACAGTTGTTTTTGTTTTCTTTAAAAGCGAGAACTGGCAAATGAACTGGTGATGGTTTTAGTGAAATATTAGAGTTTTCAAGTTGGCAGAGTTGAAATAGTTCTGGGTTTATGATCACATTCAGGGTGCAGCCACAGGAAAGGCTAGTGAGGTAGAGGGAGGTGGGGGCTACCAATAACTTTGGCCAACAATAGCCACAAGAAAGAGTAGAAGAATAAGATTTTGGATGTGATAATGTGGAACCAGAAGAGTAAATATGCCCTTTTCCCTAAATAACCCTAGGATGTAGAATCTGTCTGGACCTCTAGCAAAAGGGATTTCTTAGCCCATATGGAGGGGGTGCCAAGTGGTGTCTTAGGCTAGGTGCTGCCCATGGTCAGGTCAGCAATGAGAGGCCTCTGCCCAGCAGTGTGGCTGCAAGATTATTTTATGTTTCAGCATGAGCCGGCCTCAGGTAAGAAGGGTGGAATTGTTAGACTTGAATTAAAAGAAAGAGAATTATATATGTTCCCAGCAGTGCATCTGTACAGTGCATCTATGCATGGCTTCTGATGAATTATCCAAACATTTCTTCATGTTCATGACATGTCCTCATCCCTTGGTGTCCTCCTGGAAGCATTGGGCCTCTGGCTATAAATTCCTCAGGGTTGGGAGAGATAAGAATTCAGATCCTATCCTCACTAACTAAACCAGTTTGACTGGGTGACCATAAAACAAAGCTGCTCCCTAAAGTCTTCAACATGAAGGCAGTGGGTCTTCCTGGCACCTCTTCCCATTGCCAGGGTGACCCTACCTCACCCAACCCAATACAGGGCAGGAGGCCAACCACTGAGGATTTAGATATAAAGCCAAGAACTTGGTCCAAGAGGGGGCGGGAACCAAACCACTATAAACTCAAGTTTTGTGGAAACTGTGTTAAATCAATTCAGGAAAAGAACTAAGACAATGCAAGTGCTGAATCAGCGAGTGACTGATCTAATCTTTCTGTAACTCAGAACTCAGCTAGGCTCACCCTGCCTCATAGAGAATGCTAAGATTGGCTTGAGACCCATGGGGTGGGGGTGGGAGGATGGAAATACAATGCCCTCTCAGATTTATGCAAAACTGCCTGAGTGACAGTTTTCCTGGTCATCCCTGGTCTGATTCCTGACTTTGGCTGAGTTCTCTATCTCCTGAGGACCTAATTGTGGAAACTAGCTTCTTCTGCTTGGTTTCCTCCTCAAGCACTCACAGCAGTGGTATATTGTAGAGCTTTGCTGGTGGGATCTACAGATCACACTAGATAGTGAATAAAGACCCTCTTAGTCATTTCTGCCAACTTCCAGACTCCACACTCCCACCATGATGCCTAACTTTCTCCTTGCTTCTCTTCCTCATCTACTTCCTCTTCACTTTCTCCACTTCATCCCCCACTTTTCGGTGGTGCTGGGGTATCAAACTTAGGTCTCTGCACATGCTAGGCAAGTACTCTACCACTGAGCCACACCCCCAACTCCCC
>NW_026000240.1:27565337-27572927 GCF_001458135.2 Marmota marmota marmota
CACCCCCCCCCCCCCTTTTTTTAAGCAATGAAATTTAGCTGCTTCTTTGTTAACTCTTCTCTGCCGACCCCAGTCCCAGCGCTTGCCCTCCTCTTCCACCTAACTTTCCAAGACATTTTCCTAAATAGGGGTAGTTTCTTTCCTAAAACAAATTCTACAGTCAATTGGATAGAAGATTTTCCTTACCTGTTTTCATTGCCTCCTGTGAAAAACAGCTGGTTTCTGGGGTGTTCCATGGGGCTTAATCTGCAGGTACATTTTAAGTGATTCCTAATATAGTGAGCAGAGGAAGTAGATGGAATTATGTAGATAGTTTGGGGGCAGTCCTGGAATAGAATATTGACTTTCTGAACCCAGTGGTTGGGTCTCATATGTTTCCCACTGTGGGCCCCTGAGTTGACTCCAGTCATGAAAACTTTCCAGATCGCTTGGAAATTGTGGGAAATGCATCGGCTTGTTCTTTATTCATGCTCTTTCAAGTAACAGCAAGTCTTTCCTCGGCTCTTTCTTTGAACTCCTGGCTCGAAGATATCTTCCTCCCTTCCCACTCGGTGGAGGACAGACACAAAATCTCTCTTTGTTTAGTACCTGAAAATTCAGAGTTTTTTTTTTTTTTTTTTCCACCTAATTAGAAGGAAGTATTTTTCCATACACTTCATTTTCCTTTTTGGAATTTGCTAGCTGAAGCCGAGTAGTTTAGTTTACACGCAAGGTTTGTTCATTAATTAACAGCCTTCAGGCCAGGTTGCCCTTATCAGGACTTAATATCTAACTCAGCATTGGCTAAACCAGAAAGAGTTACTGGTTCTCTTGTGTTGGGAAAGGGTCTCTAAGGTGGTTTAACAGCTCTTTTCTGGAAGCTGTGGAGAAGATTGAGACCTTCCAAGGAGTATAACCTGAGACATTTGGGCATTTTTAATGGACATTCAAGGATGGCCACCACTTTGCCAGTTTCTTGCAATGATGAAGTAAGACCCATGACTTGGGACAAAGAAGAGCCAACAGAGTTTTTTACATCACTCATTTCAACAGTGCACTTTACTTTGTACTCAAGAAAACATGAGGTAATTACCAACTGTATCCTAACTAGTTTCTCCCTTTTTTGCTATGGTAGGTAGAATTTTGGTCTCAGGACTTTTGCCCCCTGGTGATATTCCTGTGGTTTACATTATGTTAATTGGCAAGAAAGAATTTGCAAATGTAATTAAGGTTATTAATCAATTAACCTTAAAATGGATTCTCTGAGTGGGTCCAATGTAATTACAGAAGCCCTTAAAGCAGAACTTTCTCCCAGCTGAGGACATGAGAGAAATTCCAAGTACAAGAAGGATATGAGGCACTGTGGTTGGATCTGAGATAAAGGGGCCACATGTAAGGACCAAAGAGAGGCCTATAATAGCAAGGAACTGATTCTGCCAACAACCTGGGTGAACTTGGAAGTGGATTCTTTCCCAGAGACTCCAGAAAGGAGCACAGCCCCGCCAACACCTTGAATTGGGCCTCCTGAGACTCCAAGCAGAGAACCCAGTTGAACCACACTATGCTCAGACTTCCGACTTACAGAAACTGCGAGATAAGAAATACATGTTGGCTTAGCTTTCTAGAGTATATGATCATTGGCTGTAATAATAAAATATGATTGTGCCAGGTTTCTGCCTTTTGTTTGAAAAAGAATGAGCAGTGGAGACCTCCTTTCTTGGTAGGGGCTGACAGGCAAGCATCTTCATGGCAAGGTTCTGTGGACACACTTGGTCACTGTGCTCCCAGGGGCAAGGGGGCTCAGCCTCCCATTTTATAATCTATCTGTGCAGTCCAATGTAGAAGCCACTGGCTGCATGTGACTTGAAATTAAATAAAACTGAAAATCCAATTTCTCAATTGTGTTAGGTACAATTTAGGTGTTCAATATTTATGTGTGACTAATGGCTACTGAGTTAGAAGGCATAGGTATAGAGTATACAGGATGTATGTAGGTAAATATATATATATATCCTATATTGTAGAAAGAAAGTTCTATTGGAAAGCTCTGTTCTTGATGATGATCAGTGATGACATCCAGTTGCAACTGTTCTTTTTTCTCATTTGGGGCCCGGAGAGGTCGGATTCCTCTACTCACTAGTAGAACCATTACAAAGCAGAAATCATGCAAATTCTCCTGACTATAGCAAGAAATATGATTTTTAAAAAACTTTCATGTCTCCTTTCTTCTCTTATCACTTATGTAATTTATCTCCTGAGGTTAGAAAGCCCTAGGCAGAGCATTCTGGGAATACCAGTGACAGGGTATAAGGTCTTTCTTTTTTTTTTTCCAGATGGAGGAAGATTTACTGCATGGTAATGGCCAAGAAGTACCCTGGCCGAGACTGCAAGATTTCCCAAGGGTTTCCTGCTATAGCAAGACAAAGATACCTGCTGGGGCAGGCCAGTAAGGTTACCCCCTGAAGCAAACAGACTAAGGCTATTAGACTTGCCACAGTATGCCCAAAGGGGACACTAGCTAGAAGAGGAAAATGAGGCTTATACTCGTGGCAGACTGAAACATCTAGTTTCAGGATCAAACTTCTGCCTTGGGTTCAAACATGGAGAAATGAGGCTTATGACTTCCTAGCCGAACTCAACTGTAATTGGTGGACAGGGATTAAAGCGTACAGGTGATGCATTTGAAGAGAGAACTGCAGGCCCAAGTAAAGAGCCCAGAAGATGTGAGTTTGAATCCCGCATCTATATTGCTGTCATTCTGTGTTAGTTACTGAAACTTTGTGAGCTGTACGTTTTGTTATCTATGATGCAGATAAAATAATTGGAGGATAAAACAACCCCAATTTCTAGGGGATTACTGTAAAGTTGTAAGGAGTAAAGGAGAGAATTACACAGACTGTCTCACATGCAGGAAGCATGTCAGGGAACAGTAGCTCATATTATACCTGTGTCAGTTCAGGTTGCATCAGAAAAGGCCATCTAATCCCATCCCTGGTCAGTCACTAGTGTAGTTTTGTCTCCATGATCACCTCAATCACCACTCCTATGGCCATGACCTCAACCCTGATGTTTCAATAATTGTATTGCCCCCCACCCAAACTCCCTACATCACTCTTCAAACATCTCACTTTCTCATTTCTACCCGAAATGTTCCTCTGAACACCTAATTTCTTATAATTGTCCTATCCCACCAAGACTTCCCATCTAGCATCTCATTGAGCAAAATAAAAGCAACCAAAAAAAGACTCTTACCAACACATACACCTCTCTCCTGGCCTTAGTGTTCACAGTCTCTGTCTTTCCTCCTGTTGAGATGGGCAAATTGTGCTTCTATCTAATGTCAGCCTCACTACCTCTATCCTGCATCCAGTGGCCCCCTTTCCTATTCTAGAACTTTATTCCTGCATTTGTCCTCCTGCACCATTGATTTTTCCTTTTTTACTGGATAATTTCCATGGCACCAAATACAGTATTTCTCATATTTAAAATATTCTTCTTAGACTCCTAGCCTCCTTCAACTACTCCCTCTTTTCTCAGCTCCCCTTTAAGGTATCTTTCTTTGGTGTTTTCTTATCTTATGAAATTCTCAGGGTTTAATCTTCAGAACTTTGTTCTGCTACATTCACCCCCAGGAATTACGTGCAGTCCCATGACATTAAACACCTTCTATACGCTTCCGATCTTATATGCCCTGTCAGCACCTTTCCTCTGAACTACAGGTCCTTATTTCCAGCTGCCCATTCAACATCTCCACCTGGATGGACACTAGGTATCTCAAGTGTGTCCAAAAATGAAATGTTGATTTTCAGTCCCTAACACCCGAATCTTCCCTTGTATGGATGTTTATAGTTCAATAAAAGGAATTCTATTCTTCATTTGCTTATGCTAAAAATCTTGTCTTTTCCTTGAACCCTCTTTTTCTCTTACACACCTCATCTGGTCAATCAGAAAGCAAAGGGAGAGTGAGAATCCTGAAAAGCTGAAAGTAAAAGTCCTGAGACACCAAAGAATATTCCCTTTTAGTGACAATTACTATATAACCTATATGTATTCACACTATATTCAACAAATATGCATACTATTTTTTATATACAACAAAATATTTTATTTACAACACCAGATGGTGTTGTAGGTGATGGGGATATAGCAACGAATAAAACCAGGTAAAATTTCATGGAGCTTAAATTCCGCTATGGGAAAAAAGAAAACTTGCCAGATGGTTAGAGAAAAGTACATCAGAAATGACAGGAAGTGATGGAAGAATGCTGTCTTGGGTGGTTATGGAAGATTCTGAGATAGATGACAGTTAAGCATAGGCATTTAAACATTAAGCACAGGGAGCTGTGCAGATATATGGGAATAAATGATTAAAATGCATGAGACAAAAGCATGCTTGGAGTGTCCCAGCAATAGGCCAAAAACCTCTGGAGGAGTTAAGTATGGTGGGTATGGTGGAACGAGGTCAGAGAGAGACTGGGTGAGGCCAGAGAGATGTTGCAGCCAGAGATGGATTTTTTTTTTCCCCCCTAACAGGTAGGAAGTCAATGGAGGATTTGGAGCAGAGGCACATCCTAGTCTGACTTGTATTTCAGAAGGATCTGGCTGCAGAATGCACAATGGGGAGTCAGGACTGGAAACAGGGTGACTGGTTTGAAGCCTGTTCCATCCCTCTAACTGTGAGAAGATCTTGCTTGAGTTAGTTACTGTGTAGGTGACAAAAAGTACTGGAGTCAGAATTCTTTTGAAGTTTGACCTCACAGATTTGCTGAGCACATGGTAGGTACACAATTTATATTTGTTGTGCGAATGGATACACAAGCAAGGAATGTCCTGGGGCAAGGCAGGACATTTCCCTGATCTAATGGAAATTCCCACCTGTCCCCTTTGCTCTCTTTCTTTGTTTGCTTGTAGCTGTTGGATGACAAATACTTTGTTCCGTGTACCTTGACTCTGGGAGGGGTGTCTTCAAGATTGAACATGAGGACATTCCTACCTAAAAAGGTCTATGATTATAATTTAGTAAACTGGGATTCTGGATGATTTGCAATTCACTTATCTAATTTCCCTCAGTCTGACTATCTCTGTGCTGATAAAGCTCCACATGAAAAATTGAAGCCAAAATGCAACATGATGGTTCCACAAGTTCATTTTATACTGTTGGACCCCTCCAAGCTATTATTAGGACTTATTTTTGAGAAGTTTCTCTCACTTCAGCAATATAGACTTCTGTTACTCTTCAGATTTCTATTGTAAAATCTCCAATATGAGGAATTAATATAATTGGCCAAGAAACCAGTTTTCAAATTTGTATTTTTGGGGTGCTGGGGATTGAACCCAGGGCATTTTACCACTGAACTACATCCCCAGCCTTATTTTATTTTTAATTTTGATACAGGATCTCACTAGGTTGCCTAGGCTAGTCTCAAATTTACTATCTTTTGAGGGAATCCAGTTCTGATTGTCAGATTCACAGAGTTCTTAACTTCCCGTTTTCTTCAGTTCCATGAATAGCAATAATGCCTGCCTAGGCTAGGTCTAGGGTGGGGTAAGTGAGGTGTCAAGAGCTCAAAGTTTAAGGAAGTACTCACTTGCAGGGCCCTGCAGGTGCAAGGTCAGCACCTGAAAAACTAATGCTTCCTTAAATGTTCTGCCCTGGGTGCCCAGCCAGCCTCACCCAGTCCTGGCCCTAGGAATAAATGATTAAAATGCTTGAGACAAAAGCATGCTAGGAGTGTCTCAGGAATAGGCCAAAAATCTCTGGAGGAGTGATTAAGGTGGGAATGGTGGGAAATGAGGTCAGAGGGAGACTGGGTAAGGTCTGAGAGGCTTTGTAGCCAGAATGGATTTCGTTCTTTTTTTTCTAACAGGTAGGAAGTCAATGGAGGATTTGGAGCAGAGGCACATCCTAGTCTGTCTTGCATTTCAGAAGGATCTGGCTGGAGAATGCACAGTAGAGAATCAGGACTGGAAACAGGGTGACTGACTGGTTTGAAGCCTATTCCATCCCTCTAAGTATGAGAAGATCTTGCTTGAGATCTTCTACAAAGAAGCATTTTTCAAAATTATAAAAACAAAACAAAACAAAACAAACAAACAAAAAAGAAGCATTTTTCTTCATTAACCAGGCAGTTGTAGTATCAAGAGCAGGAGAGTTCCCTACTGTTTAGACTGTGTAATAGTAAGCTGCTTTCAGAGAAAGCGAAAGACATGGATGAGGATCCTTTTTCTCCAAAGCTCTGCCAATTTAAAAATTAAAACTGGTGGGAAAATGGGAATGAACATTATGGAGTTTTGTTTCAGAATCAACTCAACAAGCCACTGGCACTTCATTTGTTGATCCTACCTGGATCTAGGATTTATAACATGTCTGCCATGTTTGCAACTCCTTGGATACAGCATTCTAAAAAGTGTCCATTTGCTACTTAATCTTTTTCTGTACCTTCTTTAAAAATGTTACAAAAATTAACAGAGTAAGACAGAGTAGGGATTGCAGTGTAAATGCTTTGGACAATCAGGTAACAGCTTTTTTTTTTTTTTTTTTAAAGGTTGGGTTAACAATTTCCATTTTCAAAATGAGCCCAAATTGAGTGAGTGATTCTAAATTAGCTCTTTAGTTTTTACCTTACACTGCTGATAATGCCACTATTAATTTCAATTATTTAGAGGCAACATTAATACGTGTGAAAAAAGAACAGCGATAAAGACAGAAAGGAATAAATTACTTGCTGCAGGACAGAATGACATTTTGACTGGCACAGAGATTTTTTTTTCTCTCACACACTTTGTGCTTTGACATTTCACTTGGCACAAACATTTCACAAATTCTTGACCTAATCTGATGTACTGTTGTTTAGCTATTGCTGACATGACATGTTTTAACCTCAAGCTTGCTGGATTCCAAATGTTACCTCTTCCTGTCAATCAGGGTTGGATGACCTCCAAAAAGCAGTCCAAGCAAAAATCTATGTACCTAAGAGGTTAAATGCATTTGCCCCAAATGGAGAAGAGGCAGTTTGAAGTAGGAGTTGGGGGAAGGGCAGGAAGAATGGTGTCATTTAGGAAAATTATGGGGTGAAAAAAATGTAGGAGGCAGATCCTTAGGGAACCCTGAGATCTGGAGAGAGACATCAGTCCCAAACATAGAACCTAGAAATAAACCTAACAAGACATACATAGGGTCTATAACAACAACAACAATAACAAAAATAGTCAACTTAGGAGTAGAAGAGATTTCAGATAACAGAGAAATACATTATCTTCCTCAAAGGGAAGAATGTGTTATATAAAAATGTTGCTCCTTCTCAAATTATGGCTATAACTTGACCATCTCCCCTTCTCACTGCCTGTTGGTATGGAAGAGGTTACATTTATATTAGTATCTATGCTTTGCTGGTTTATTAGGTCATCTGTCTTTTGCATCCCAAGACTTTATTAAAAAATAAGCCAACTCACATTGCTTTGCTCTGATCAGTTAGAAATGCTTTAAATTTGCAAGTAGAAAAACAACTTTTAGTCCATGGTTGGTGAACTCCATTGTGCAGAACATCATGGCAGAAGGGTTTGGCAGAGAAAAGCTGCTTAGCTCATGACAGAGGGGGAAGAGTTGGGGGG
>NW_026000240.1:27573375-27647640 GCF_001458135.2 Marmota marmota marmota
GGGGGGGGGGGGGGGGGAGAGAGAGAGAGAGAGAGAGAATGAATAAGGAGCCAGGAACAAAATATATAGTCCCCAAGGCATGACCCCAGTGACCCACTTTCTCTAGCCATGCCCCACCTGCCTACATTTACCACCAAATAAACAATTCAAATGATTATACTGTCAAATGGATTAGTCGACTGATTAGGTTACAGCTTTCGTATCTAATCTTTCACCTTCTGTATTAACACAGGAGCTTTTGGGGATACCTCATATCCACACTGTTACAGTTACTATTCCTATATATTATTATTATTATTCTCATTTTGCTAATGAGGAAATTAAGAAGATTAAGTGGGATGAATTGAAATTCAAATCCAGGTGTTTTTGATGATAAAAAACCAGAGTATGTACTTTTTCTATAATACCCTGCCACCAACAAAATCCTGAGAGAGGATTACTTTTCAACAGAATCAGAAATAACTAGAGGAGCGAGACAGGAGAGGATGATTCGAGACATGGTATAAAGGAAAGGAGGGGTATAAACTAGAAAGAAAAGATGAAAGTGAAAATTATCTACAATACATAGTCCAAATTGGATCTAGGATCATTGGGAATAGACAGGGAAGAAAGATGGACCCCCCCAACTCATGTTGCCTGAGACATGGACTAAATTTTTGACCATACATAGTCAAGGCACTGTAGGGAGGGAAGTGCACAGAACTTTTATATAGAATACATCTTCTTTGATCCCCCCAGATCACTTACTAACTACATGTCAAAATGAGGATAAAATAGAATCCTTGAGTAATCCAAACTTGGCCTATATCAGATTGCAATTTTCTCTCCTCCAAAGGTACCAAGGTTGGGGCTCTTCTGTTAAGTGCTCTGATTCTTGCCAGACTGTGCTCCCAGACACTGAAGGAACAATCCTAGAACAAATTTAAAGATGAAGATAGATAAGAGAAATTTGTTTGTTGACAACAAGTACCTGGCAAGCATAATTTTACTCTGGTTGCATCTACCTAGATTCCATTGATTAAATATTATGTGTTGTTTTCCTGGCTTAATGTAGCAAGAGACTTACGATTGCCCCAGTAATCCCAAGCATGGCATTTTTTTATAGGTGCAATGTATTTAAATATTTATATTGACAAATATAAAATTAGATTTAAAAAATTATGCTTACCACTGGTAATTTCTATCAGTGCTATTCATATGGCTGAATTCCACAGCGGGATAGGACCATTTAAAACTAATGTTGCTCAATTTATAGCTGGCTTTTCAAAATCTTAACTTTAATTAATTACTTGCTCGACACAATTACAGCTGTAAATAAAAATTGATTAAACTTGAGCATGAAAAGTTCAATTTATGAAAGTTTATCAACAAAAAATTTGGCAAAGTTCTATTTCTTTTTTTAAAACATTTTTATTAGTTGTTCATGGATCTTTATTTTATTTACTTATTTATATGTGGTGTTGAGAATCTAATCCAGTTCCTCGCACATGCTAGACAAGCGCTGTACCACTGAGCCACAACTCCAGCCCCAAAGTTCTACTTCTAAGTGCAGATTAGGTATCACATGGAAATAGACGTACTATGGTTTGCAAAGAAATTCTTAGTACAAGTAATATGGTAATAAAACACCAGTTTATCAAACTGATCAATAAAACTAAAGATTATCACAATAGTTTTTTACTAAGTAAAAATGACAGTTATCAGAATTTATATTACTTATTCTCTTTAATAAGACCAAGAATACTTGATTAAAAATGGCCAATAGTCTTTTCCTAGTTTCATTTATTTGCAAATTATTTTATAATCACTCTGAGCTATTGCTTTGATGTTTGTAGAAGCTATAATTTTGCTGGAACCTTGAAATTAATTTAGAAACAATTTGATATCCTATTTTTTAGCCAACAATAAAGCAACAAGTAGACAAAACTAATCCCAGTGCATTGGCATGAACATATTTAAAGAGTACATGAAGGTGGAAAAAAACATTCTTGCCTCAGATGGTTCTTAAATATTCATAATTTCATATTTATATGTGAGACCTACACACATATCAAAGTAGTCCCTGGTACAAAGTAGGTGCTTAGGAAGTGTTAGTTAAATAAATAATTAATACATCTTTCCAAATACAGATAAGTATATATCACCACATTATAGATACAATTTCTAAAAGTTATTGAATTTTAAACAGTATAAAAGTCTATTCCAATGATGTGTGGCCCATTTCCTGGAGGGCATAGGGTGCAAAGTCTCTCGGACAAATGTTACCTCATATCTGTTTTCCACAGCATGGCAATTTTAACTACCTTTCCCTGATCTTTTTCAATTTCTGCACCTGTGAACTTAAACTCAAATATTATTAGAAAGGTTCCATCCTTCCCCTAGGGAAGCCACACTTTCCACATCTTATTTTGAAAGAATCTCTGTTGGATTTGTTGCACTTGTACAATTTTATCTGGCTTTTTGAAACTTCTTATAAAAAATTCTTTCCTTATGGGCCCCCAGACAAGAAAGAACACAATATACCAGATTTTGCTTTCATTAGTCTATTTTACTGCTCAGTTTTACTGAGTCATAACATTTTGGTTTTCTACACATTCATTTAAAGTCTCTCCCAAATCCACGTAATTTTGTCTCATGTCTTATTCTGAATGTTTAGTGAATGTCCAATCAATCCAATTGCATGCTTGTGTTATTGGAGTTAAAAAGGACTTCCTACACTAGCCGCATTGGCCTAACAGGTATTCTTATTTGGGGACTAAGAAGGTACCAATTATGATTTAGATATGAAGTGTCTTCCAAAAACTCATTTATGAGACAATGCAAGAATTTTTAGAGGTGAATTAATTAGATTATGAAGTATAACCTAATGGGTGGATTAATCCACTGATATGGATTAACTGGGTGGTAACTGTAGGCAGGTTGGGTGTGACTGGAGGAGATAGGTCACTGGGGATGTGCCTTTGGAGTTTTTATTTTGTCCTTGGTGAGCAGAACTCTCTCTGCTTCCTGATTGCCATGTCCTGAGCTGCTTTCCTCCTCCTCCCATACTCTTCTGCCATTATGTTCTGCCTCAGGCCCAGAGCAATGGAGTTGGGCGTCTATAGACTAAGACCTCTGAAACCATGAGCTCCAAATAAACTTTCCTTTTCTAAAATTGTTCTTGTCAGATGTTTGGGTCACAGCAGTTAAAAAAACCTGATTAAAATAGTACCAGTCCTGCAGGGACTATCCTTGGGGATGGCCAGGGATCCGTGAGCAAAATAGGCTCTATAGGGGCTGGGGCAGGGATGAGGTACAATGAGCAGGGCCTAGAGTATCAAGGAGTCAGCCATGCACAGCATACACCAATTGCTCAGGTAGAATTTACACACCATCTTGTGTTTTGGGGGTGGTCCTTGGAAGGTATCACATTGTGGAGTACTTGGCTTCTGCATCTAGATTCCCCTCCATCATTTTTTTCTTCTCTGTTCCTGAGAGATTTACCAAAGTAAGTGCCAGAAAATGCAAGTACAATTTTGCTCTCCCCAGATACAGGCATTAGGGTTGTCTAACTAGTGCGTCCTTTCCCCCATTACCCATTTCCAACAGACATGCTTTTAAGTAGGCATCCATCTCACCTTCATCTCTCACCCACAGTGTACTGCTTTAAGGGAAACCAACCCTTCTTCACTTCCAGGGCTAGTGCTGATTGATCGGATGGGATGACAGTTTCCTTTGTTGGGGACTGGGTAATGAATGGGTATGTGACCCAATCTGAACCAGAGATTCAGATTGGAAGAAGTGTGCTGGGACTTCTAGGGAGAGACTTCAATTTCTAGGAGAGCTCCAGGAAGCTTTTGGCTTTCTCCTCCTACGATGTCCTAACTAATATAATAACTAAGAGTAATGATGCAGTCCCCAAATGCAAGCTTTACACATCCATATTTTTTAATCCACACTTTTGGGAAGGCAGCCTTTGGTCCTCCCTCTACTTCCCTTCCCTCCATGAAGAGGGACTTTAAAAATGCTGTGGTAGGCAGGAAGCAAAAAGAAAGAATCCTGAGAGGAAACTGGTGATGGGGAGGAGCTGGTGGAGGACAGGCCTCTCTCCCTGGGGTCCAGGAGGGCAGCTTCCTACACCTGCCAGCAGCATCCCACACTTGTCAACTGTCCGGGAGGGAGGCCAGCCGAGGCTGGTATTGACTGGGAAGAGCAAGGCTGGTCCTGCCCAGTGACAAAGAGGTGAGTCACTGAGATTGGTGACCCACTCCCTTCTGGGGAAACTTGTGGTCTGATGCAGGCAGCAGGGTGAGACAAGCAGGTTTTGGTCCCCACCTACCAGGACATATCAATGGCTGATCAATACTCACCCTATAGGTTTACATATGAAGGAGTGAGCACTAGAGACTACGGAACTCTGCAGAATATTTTTATTGGCTTTACAGACGAAACACAGAAGGCTAAGAGTAGAGATGGGCAGAGGCCATAAACATGTCACACTCTATTTTAAAGGCTGCCACTTGTGAAGAATAATGAGGAATGAAAATTGAAGTATTGGCTATCCCTAGTGTTAACTAGCAGGCTTTATTTTTCTAGATTGTAGCTTTTGATACCAGTGCTCCTGGCAGAGATTACTGCACTAAATCTGGGAAGACCTGTTTTTCAGGAAACACCTACCTAATTGAGAGATTCCACCCCAAATGTGAAGGGGCGGGGAGAAACTGGTCTAATGAAACAATGAAGTCAGGAATAAAAAGGACCACCATTAAGGCAGAGAAGAAAGAACGAAAACAGAATTTTCTGGTGAAAGCATCCAGGAACTGGGTTAGAAATGGAGTGTATGGGCTTTGAGATCTCTATAGTATGGTGCAGAATCTGGGGAACAAACAAATGTATTTAACACTTTCACACTATAAGGTAAACATATCTCATAACTGGGGTGTGATAGGAACCAATGGCTGGCCCAGGCCTGTCACACTGTGTGAAATGTGAGGACGGCTCAGGCTTAGAACAAGCCAAAGCTTGTGGGAGGAGAAAGGGCTGCAGAAGAGCAAAAAGTTTTTTAAAAGCTACATTGGGAACAAGAAGAGCATGGAAGGTGTAGGTCTGCAGTTTGGGACATGTAGTGCAATATTTGCAAATGATAAACACTGTCCTCAGTTTGCTTCTGTCTCTCCCAACAAGGGAATGCTTCTCAAGCTCCAAGTAGCCCAACAAATAAACAGAGAAAGAAAGATAAGGAAAGTGATTTAGGCTCCAAATATTTACCTGTTAGAGATGTGCTTGCTGAAAAATTGTTGTTAATTAACTTGGTGCAAAAGAATAATAATAATAATAATAGTGAGGAGATAAAAGAGATTTTTATACAAAGGGATTTGAGTACTTATTTTAGAAATCTCTCTCTTATGTGGACTATCTTCTCCCAGTCAGGAGTATTTGTTAAGCTTAATGGTTGGCCTTGCAAACCCTCTTAATGCCAGGTTACAGAGAAAGGGCATTACAGAGTTAAACCCTGAGATTATAGATCAAGGTCAAAAACACTACCAATCTCCTATTTTCAAAGGCATGTGTATGGAGTAGACAAGGTGGAAAGGCAATAGGAGGTCCTCTGATTCTGGAGGCAGGGAAGGAGGCCACCATGTCATTCTCTGCTAATCTGACACCTGTTCCTAGCATGTGACTTAATCATCAATCCCTTAAAATAGCAGCTTGTTCCCTAGGCATCCTGGGTTCCTAGTTAAAAAGGCTCTTCCTTAGTTTCTTTTAAACAGCAGTAATTAGTGACAGCATGAAATTTTTGGGGAAATATTTGGGAAAGAAAAAAGAATTAGATAAATCAACTTTGACCTCGTTTCCTGGAAATAGTCTCTGTCAACATGTACTTTTACGATGTCTAGTATAAATTTGGAATGGAATGTTCATTATAAATTTGGAATATTAGGAAAAAACTTAAATTTATGAATAAAATAAAAATGGCTTGTAATTCCACCAATACTGACATTTGGATGCTTTTCCTTTCAGTCTTATTTTCCTTGCACACATGTCTTTATCTACAGACACATCTTTAATAAGATGTAAATCTTATTGCATATGCAGTTTCATGCCCTGATTTTTTGTCCTTAATATTGTATCATGAGCATTTTCCTTATCATTTCCTATTGCCCATACCAGAGCATGGCTGTAATTGGCTGTCTGCTATTTTACTGTGCTACAGTCCCTTCAATTATGACCTCAGTGTTGGACCTTGGCTTGTTTCCAGCTCTTAACCATTTGAAAAGAATGCCTTCCTAGATATCCTTGAATGAAAAATCCTTGCTTAGGATAAATTTCTTAAGGTTGAACTATGAAGTCAAAGATCATGAGCATTTTTAATCTTTGAGCATAAATTGCTGCCTTGTGCCCACACACCTCCAGTGGGCAAGCCAGTGCTTATTTCTTGTCAACTTCCATTGTGATTTGCAGTTTCTGCCGCATGCTTGGAGACCTTCCTGCTTTGTGCAATTCCATCACACCACTGCCATCTTGTGTTCTCCCTCCATGGCTTTTTTTGGAAGAGGAGGCTGCAGTCATTGGGCTATTTGAAATTCTCTGTCTCTATTCCTTTAAAGTCTGTTATTGCTCCATGGTTATTTTTATGATCCTGCTTTGAGGTGTGATGGATTTTCCTAAGTTTGACCAGCTGGATAACTCCTCCCTGTTCTTGGGACTTGGCCCAGACTCGTCCCCTTTGCAAAACATCCTTTGATATCCCATGCTGGTTTTGGACCCTCTCCTCTCTGCTGTGCCCTCAAAGTCCTTCCCCATCAAAACACTTAGCATACCCTATGTGGACTCAGCTGTCTTTTTTTGTGGGTGAGGAGATAGGGAAGTGTCTTTTCTCCACTGTGTCTTCAGTGCCTGACACTGCATTTGACAGATGTGGACACTCAATAGATGCTGAGTAACTGTTTATCTTAAAAATAAGGTTCATCTGAATAAACCCCCTACAGTATATCCAATTCCCCCTAAATCATTATTAGGTGTTTTTCTGGTTACATAAGCATCTTGTTTAATAACTCAGAGGTGATTTTGAGATACCAATAAATAAATAAATAAGAAAGAAAGAACAAATAGACTACAATATAAATATTATATTTTATATTCTGCATGATTTTGCAATTTACTTTCCTGGAAGGGGAGCTCATACTTTGTGCCCGGATGACATTGTGTCATCTTCTGTAGAACCCCTCACCATGGCCGGCATGTTTTTCTTAGTGTTCACCGAGGCATCCCCCTGGCCTTGCACAACTCAAGGGGCTGGGACAGGAAGATCACAAATTCTAGACCATCCCGGGCAACTTAATGCTCAGTGCACTGTAGCTGTTCAGTAAATACTATGAGCTCAGAGAAAAAGCATCATCATCATCTCCATCTTTTAGATACGGAAATGAAGCTGATTGGAAGAGTTGACATTTCAATCTTGGGAGTTGGAGTCCCAGTTTGGTGCTCTTTTCACCGCATGTCAGCTAATAGAGTGGACTGTTCTCTCTCCCAGTATGAAGGTGGAAGAAAAATGGGAGAGAATAGTAGTGGAGGAAGAGAGGGCAAAAAAGAGAAGGAAATCATAGAGATGGAGAGTAGAGAAAGGTGGTTTGAAATTATGCTTTGATCATAAGAGAGGATACATGTGGAGTTTTGTCACTCCATTGAGCTTAGCAAATCAAGTTTCTCTAAGAATTGTTGTTTTTTTGGGGGGAGTGGATGCTGAGATTGAACCTAAAAATGCTCTACCATTGAGCTATATCCTCAGCCCTTTTTATTTTTTATTTTGAGACAGAATCTCATTAAGT
Organism: Marmota marmota marmota; assembly: GCF_001458135.2. NCBI lineage: Eukaryota > Metazoa > Chordata > Mammalia > Rodentia > Sciuridae > Marmota > Marmota marmota. Next base: position 27,581,184 of record NW_026000240.1, read on the forward strand.
TGCCCAGGATGGTCTAGAATTTGTGATCTTCCTGTCCCAGCCTCTTGAGTTACTGGGATTACAGGCATGCATCCCTGCATTGAGCCTTACTGCTATATTTTAAAAACCAGTCAAATTAAAGAGTTCAGGTGATACAGGCCTGTAAACTGAATGACTAGAGAGATTGACACGGGAGGATCAAAAATTCAAAGCCAGCTTCAGCAACTTAGTAAGATCCTGTGTCAAAATAAAAAATAAAAAGGATTAGGGATGTAACTCAGTGGTAAAGTTCAACCCCTGGATTCAATCCCCAGTACCCAAAACAAAACAAAGCAAAGAATTCAGTTGTACTTTGCCCATTGTAACTTTTCATATTCTGAGGCCGATCAGTGACTACATTGCCATAGCTTTGAAAATACACTGAGTACCCATGGGAGGAAGGGGTCTCCTGTGATGTCCTCCAGAGAATCATGGGCAGTATCAGGCCTGCCTACTCTGGGCCTCATACAACAGAGCCTAGAGGGCTCTGTGAACAGGAAGCTGTGCTTTCTGGGGTGTCACAGATGAAGAACAACAAATACTATGACATAGATGTCACCTCTTCTCCCTTTGTAGTAGTGTTCTTGGTAGGATTTTTGAACTCTTGGGAGGCAGCAGAGCATAAAGTTTAAAAAATGCAGGCTGTGGAGCCAGACTGCTTAGACTAGGATCCTGGCTGAGTCATTCCTTGTGGGATCTTGGGCAAGTTATTCAACCTCTCTGTAAGCTCAATTCCTCATTTGTAAAGTAGGAATAAGGAAAGTACCTAAGTCATTGGAATGTTGTGAAGATAGAATGGATTGTCCAGAATTTGGCCCATGGTCAGCTGTAAATAAGTGTTGCCTATCTTTGTTAAGATGGCCTTTGAGTTCCAGACAGGGAAAGATGTGTCTGCAGTTTTGACCAGTGAACAATGGGCTTGGGATCATTTCTCATTGCCTCACATCCTGTAAGTATTCCTAGGTATTGGACAGCAGTCATTCCTAGGCCGTACATCAGGGTGTCCTGCTTTTGTCCAAAACTTTTGAGAAAATGGATGGGCTCTTCAGGAGTCATCAATAGCCAACCCTTAGGGTTCTTCATCCACGTGTTTTTCATCTTGCTGAGGATTCCTCAATAAGGCTCCAGAAATCACATGGAATCCCCTCCCCTCAATAAGCCACTGATATTTACTTTGAGTTGGTGGTGGACTCAAGACTGGAGTTGGAACTACTACAGGCACCCCAAAAACTAAGTCCTGGAAAACGCAACAACTGGGACTTAATACTTTTTTTAGACATACATACACACATTATAATGGAAACCAGAGAATAATGGGGGGTGGGATTAGAGTTTAAGAGCAAACAACACAAGTGTCCATTAGCAGACACATGAATAAACAAAGTATGACATACAGATGCAGTGAAATAGTATTCAACTTAGTGAGGCCCTAAGCAACTTAGTGAGCTTAGTGAAACCCTGTCTCAAAATAAAAAATGAAAAAGGGCTGGAGAGTAGCTTAGTGGTTAAGCACTTCTGGGTTCAATCTCTGGATCCCTTGTACTAAATAAATAGATAAATAAATAAATAGTATTTAACTATAAAAAGGAATACATTTTTTTGGGGGGTGGGTACTGGGGATTGACCTCAGGAGCACTCAACCACTGAGCCACATCCCCAGCCCTATATTGTATTTTATTTAGAGACAGAGTCTCACTGAGTTGCTTAGTGCCTCGCGTTTGCTGAGGTTGGCTTTGAACTGGCCATCCTCCTGCCTCAGCCTCCCGAGCTGAAAAATTCTGATACATGTTATAACATAGATGAACCTTGAAAACATTATGCTAAGTGAAATAAACCAGACTGGTTTTACTTACATGAAGTAACAAGAATAGGCAAATTCATAGAGACAGACAATAGAATAGAGATTACCAGGGAATTTGAAAGAGAAGAAGGAGGAATTATTATTTAATAGATATAGATTTTCTGCTTGTGATGATAACAGTTTCTGGAAATATATATGGAGAAAATGATGCTACATCGCAAATGCATTTAGTGAATTGTACACTTAATTAAATGATAAGTTACATGCATACTTTACCCCAATAAAAAATGCTAAAATAAATTAAAAAAGAGAGGTATAAAAAAGGAGTGTTAGGCAAAATATTGTTAAATATGTGACTAAATCTAAACTGGCCACACACAGTTATTTAGAAAAATGATAATATTGACTACATTGGAGGGCAAACCCAATGAAAATTTTGGAAAGGATGTGAAGAAAAAGCAAAACTTTTACACTATTGGTGGGGTTGTAATTTTGTATACCCCCCTATGGAAATCAATATGGAGGTTCATTCTTTTTCATTCCCAAAAGAGTAGGAATGAAACCATCATATGACACAGATATACCATTCCTTGATATTTATTCTAAAGAATTGAGTTAGCACATTATAGCATTACATGCACTCATGTTTATAGTAGCACAACCCACAATAGCCCAATTATGGAACTAATGTAGATGTCCATCAATGGATGAATGGATAAAGAAAATGTGCTATATATCCTGTCATAAAAAAGAACAAAATTATGTCATTTGCAGGAAAATGGATGGAACTTGAGAACATCTGTTAAGTGAAATATGCCAAACTCAGAAAGCCAAGGGTCATACGTTTTCTCTTGCATGTGGAAGTTTGAAAGGAAAAAGGAAAAGAAAAGTGTGTATGGGGGCATCTCATGAAAATCAAAGGGAGATCAGTAGAGTAGAGTAAAGGGACCAGGAGGAGAGAGAAGGAGAGGGAAAAGAGAAATACTGGGTAATGATATTGGCCAAATTATATTATTATATTTTGTGCATCTATAACTATGTAACAATGAATCCCACTATTACATATAATATGCCAATAAAAATATGGAAAAAATTTGAACGACAGGATTAATAAACTTAATCTAATATATGTAAAAAGCAACTTCGTATTGGTCACAACTCTCAAGTACCAAAACTTCACTGGTAGGCAGATATTCCTTCTGATCACAATATAATTCAGTTAGGAATCGGTAGTGATGTGACTGACAGCTTTCATATATTTGAAAATTTAAAAAACATACTTCTGCCTAACTCATAAATGGCAAAAGATATCATAACGATAGAAAGTACTCGAACTGAATAGTAATGCAAATATGAGATATTAGGAATGGTTTAAGGATGGGCTGACTAGACAGCAGAAAGGTGCCATCTTCTTTATGAGGGGTTTTAAGACCCCCAGTGATTAAGAGGGGATTTTCTGGGTGGGACTGCCCTGCATCCCTGGAATGGATGTGTGATAAGGTGGACCACAGCTGCAATTTCCATGCTGGATACAGAAACATGCATCAGTGATCAAGAAGTGTGCTCTGCCCTGTGGTTTTACTTCAATGAGCATTGCAGCAGGCAGTCTGATAAGGAGCAGGAGAACCACGCCGTACAGAGTTTATTCAGGATAACAATATTGAACTTCATATGAAAGCTCACTCCAGTTCTTCCTGCTGGTAAGTCGTATCTCTGGTAAGAGAGAGGGAGGCCAGATGAGCAATTAGCATGGAGCAGGATTAAGTAAGCAAAGACAGACCTGAGATCCCATGGCTGGATTTGGAAGCAGAAAGTGGTGTGGATATAGACTTACCTCTACACTAGACTTCCTCAACTGAGCTCATATATGGGAGAAAGAAGTAGAATATCCACATCTAAGGACTCCCTCTGTCCTTCCCCAGGGGAAGCTTAGGTTCTGAACTAGAAACTTCATCCTGTAGAATCGTTTTTGTTTGACAGAGTAGGCTGTCAGTGGGGTGTGGCAATAATTTAACTTATGACTTCTGGTGTTTCAAGGCTGTGGTGTGGGTGAGATTGAATTCAACATCAGATTCTTAGCAGATGGTCTTGTGTGCTTCCTTTAAAGCAAAAAGGGAAATCCTGTGACTGCTAATCATCAGATATGCTTTCCTCCCAGCAGTCCAGAATGCCCAGTACCTCTGGTGGAGACCATCTTGTGTTCATCCCAGTGTGCCTCCAATCTCTCATTTCTCTCATAAGCCAAGAGTGTGCAAGAGTTTGTGAAACACTGTCTTAGAGAAGGTTCTTACAGGGAGGGGGAATTAAGTGTGAATGTTGATGTGCATTTGGGAAACTTTCTGTTACCCAATCCCAACTTCCTGATTTAGAAGAGGCAGATGAATCTAGTTAAATTCACTCCACAGCACCCCCAAAGGCATAAGACAGTAATGACTCTCAAATCTGTTAGATCAGTGATTGCTAAAATTTAATGTAAGAGACTTCTGGAGTGCACACTAAAACACTTTCCTGGGCCCTTTCCTCAGAGACTGTGTCAGTAGCTTGAGTTGGACTCATGGATTTGAATTTCTGAAGAGCTCCCAGTGATGCTATAGTGTTGATCTGAGGACCTGCTTTAAAATTGTTGTAGAAAAAGATGCAAGAGATTCAGAGGGAGAAGGTGGGGCAACAGTGAAATATAAGAGTCCCAAGTGGATCCATTTTGAGTTCCAGCCCTTTGTGTGTGTGTGTGTGTGTGTGTGTGTTGTGGTGAGAGGTGGGTGATTTCTATAAAAATTCCCAGGTTTCATTCTCCCCTGCCGCCTAGACATTGTTTTGGCTTTGTGTTCTGTTTCTTGCTTTCCCCTACACAAAGGAGGGAATCGGCTCCTTTTGAGTTTAGAGTTGCAGAAAATAGAGACTGCAGATGAGGGAGAGTTGAGGAGAGGGAAAGAAGGAAGGACAGGAGGTTCAGGGTCTAGGGATGCTTCAAGGGGAGTTTTCCAGGCAGCTTTGGAGAGAGGTGTGGGAGCAAGCGGTGGAGCACGCAGAAAGTGGATGGGAGAAGAAAGAGAATTTCTTTGAATGTCACGGCCCTTAGGGTGTATGACCTGAGGCAGCTCAGAGGTGTCTGAGAAATGCAAGAAAGAACTCAGGCTTTTTTTTTTTTTTTTTTTTTGAAATTATACGTTTTGCATGCTGGATGGCCATGTCAGAGGGTGTGACACTACTCTTGAGACTCTGGTTTTTGGCTTCACTCAGGTTATACTAGCCGGACATTTCTGACGCATTATAGGAGGGGGAGACAAGAGGGCCCAGGAGAGACCTACTCAGACCCTCATCCTTGCTAGAGTCTTCCCTGTTTTGTGCTGGGCCACCCATTGCCATGGTGACCTACTGATACCTTGCCTTGGGGACCTCCTCCCTTCCATGCCTCCACACACAGGCCTCTTCTGCCACAGAGGTCCTGGCCCCATGGGGACCCAGGCTCCCCAGTGCTGGGGGTACATTCATGTCCCCTCCTACTCCTTTTTAAATGGAGACATGGTCTGCTGCCTACTGATTTTAACCTAAATCCCTTTTGAGGTCTTCCAGCTTCCTATGTCTTGCTTTTGATTGATGTTTTCTGTGTTATTTCCAGCAACACGTTGGAGATACTCCACGCTTTTCTTGGAGATTTACTTAGAATTTTCTCACTTCCAGGCCTTTGCCCATGCTGTTCCTGACACCTGGAATGCTCTCATTGCCATCTCTGCCTACCAGGATCAACCCGTTCTTCAAGGACTAGCTCAAATACCTCTATGCTTTTTTGGAAACTTCTCTGATCATGCCTATGCCTTCCTCCCACCATGGAATTTTACCTTTACTAAAAAAAAAAAATCTGCTTATGTTGTAGTTATTTGTCACTCTAGACCTGGCTGGGACTGTCCAGTATGTTGGCCACTAGCCACATGTAGCTACTTAAATTCAAATTAATTAAAATGAAATAAAATCAAGACTACAGTTCTTTGGTTTCACTAGCCATATTTCAAATGCCCAATAGCCCATGTGGTTAATGGTTACTGCACTGTGTAGCATAGACACAGAACATTTCCATTGTCAGTGGAAGTTCTATTAGATAATTCTAAGACCATATATCTATCATTCACCCTGTCTTATATCTATTGAGCAAAAATTAGTCATATTGGACGAATTAGAATTTTACTGATTGTTTGGTCTTGATTTCTGCAATTTATATTTTTGGCTTTTAAAAAGACACTCTAATAACACCTCTTCCTTGCTTTCTTTTTTTGATGGGCTATGCTCTGTTTCCATGGATTGTTGTCATATCAGGCCTTTCTGAGGGTCATTTGGTCTACTGTCTCCCTCCTGAGGTGTGTCCTAGGTCACTTCCCATGGTCTTACCAGAACAGCAAATCTTGTTAATGAGGTCTATTTTGGAAAAAAGAGTAGGAACCTGTAACCCTCCTGGTTACACTACCACTTAGGAGAGGCTGTCTGTCCTACTAGACAGACTCTCATGCCTGCAAGGGGGCAAAAGAAAGAGAAGCAAGGACACCCATGGTGATTAGCAATGGCATTGTGAGGCATTCTTTCTCATTAAGCCCTTGGAAAAATCAATTGTCTTCTGGTAAGGAAACCAAAAGGTCAGAGTGACCACAAGAGGGCACCAGTGTACCTTACATGGCCTTTACCTCCAAAAACCTCTGGAAGGTTTCCTGCCTTGTAAGGGAAGGATGGAATGAATACACACTGGAAAGGAGTAGAAAAAAAAAATCGTATTGTTATATGTAACTAGTAGGCCTGCTTACCATATTTATGCATCCAGGGCCTCCTTAAACATAGGAATCACAAGACCATTAGACAATAATAGGTAGACAAGGGATTAGATTGAAAATACCTCAAATAAGGATGTGAATAGGTCAGTAGACTTTAAAACAGAATAAACCTCACTTCGAAGCAAGGTAGCTATGGAAACATTACCAAAATTATTCTGTTACTTCACGGTTGCAGCGGTTTCTGCAGCCTGGAAATGCTGTCAAGGGAGGGCAGAATATTATTTTCTTATAAATAATACAACACAGGATCCTATATGGAAAGTTGCAAGAAATTAGATTTCAGAAGTAGAGATGTTTCAACAAAAATACCCAACAGTTTTAATTTGGTTTCTGATAACTTAGCTCTGGGTTTGCAGTTGTTAAGTTTTTCTCTATTTCTGTTTTCTGTTGCAGAAAGGGAGCCAGTAAGAGATTTATTTCCATGTCTCTGGATGTATTATATCTACACACATACTTGCACATTTAGCATGACTGGCAGAAGTCATCTGCATGACCCATGGAAGAGCAGGTGACTTATATTTAGCACTCAAGGGGGCTACTTTATTGTGGAGGTTAGGCCTGAAGCTATACTCCCTGAGGCCACAGAGCTCTGCCACTTGTTCTAAGAGAACTTGGACAACTGCCTATGCTCTTCAGCTTCTCAGCAAAGCCAATGAGCACATTAAGACCATATACGTGACTGCTCCCTGACCATGCCATGAAATAGGTTGAGGGGTTACTTGTGTTGGTCAGCAGGGAAATGTCTTATAAGCCTCGTAGTTGAAATAGATATCATGATGGTGGGTGCTGGAGTTAAGAGTGACGTTCCATGCTATGATGAAGTCATTCAGGCATGGCCTTCAAGAGCTCCCGGCCTGGCCTGGCAAGCACCCTTCCTTCCCACAGAGTTTCAAAACCCATTGCTTTTTTTTTTTTTTTTTAATGACATGTAATTCACACCCTACTTGTATGTCTTCTTTGGAGAAATGTCGATTCAGATCCTTTGACATTTTTGATTTGGGTTATTAACTTAAAAAAATATTTTTAGTTGTAGATGGACCCAATACCTTTATTTATTTATTTATTATGTGGTACTGGGGATCAGTGCCTCACACATGCTAGGCAAGTGTTCTACCACTGAGCCACAACCTCAGCCTGGTCACTATCTTTTTAATTACTGAATTGTGAGAGTTCTTCATGAATTACAGGTGAAAGTCCTTTATCAGAGATATGATTTGCAAATATCCCTCCCATTATGTCTGGTTCTCTTAATACTTTATTTCTTTTTAAAAATAATTTTATTTATTTATTTTTTATGTGGTGGTGAGAATTGAACCTAGTGCCTCATGTGTGCTAGGCAAGTGCTCTACCACTGAGCTACAACCCCAGCCCTCTTATCACTTTCTTGATGGTGTTTTGAAGAACAGATTTTTTATTTGGTGGTGCTAGGGATTGAACCCAGGGCCTTGTGTACTAGGCAAGCACTCTACCAATTGAGCTATATCCCCAACCCCCCAAAAGCAGATTTTTAACATTTTGAAATCTAGTTTATTTATTTTTTTCTTTTATCATTTATGCCTTTGGTGTCATATCATTGCCTACCCAACATCACAAAAATTTACTTTTTTTTCCTAAGAATTTTAAGGTTTTAGCTCTTCTATCTATGTCTATGACCAATTTGGTGTTAGTTTTTATGGTGCAAGGAAGAGGTTCAACTCCATTCTTTGACATATGGGTATTTAGTTGTCACCCAGTCTCTTTTAAAAAAGGGGAAAAACTCAAAACTAGAGCAACAGTAGAGCCTCTTTTCCTTTGTGGGAATGTTTTGAATATTAATATGGTTTGAATAGTATTTATTTCTATGGCTTTGGTTATATCTGATCAAATACATTGATTCACCCAAGGAGTACTTATTGGGCATCTACTTTGTGCCAATTATATCTAAGTTGATGGTTGTACAGCAATAAATAAAGCAAAGTACTTGCTTACATGCTAATGAGGAAGATAGGAATGAGCCATCGGATGAAGAAATGTGTAATAATGCAGTTATGGTAAGTGTTCTTAAAGGGGTAAAAGTGATGTGGGGGTTGGGGAGGATGCTATTTTATATTGGATGGGAAAGTCGGGGAATGCCTCTCCAAAGGGTCCACATTTGTTCAGCACTTGAATTAATCAAGAGGGTAAGCCATATAAATATCCGGAGGAAGAATGTTCTAGGAAGAGGGAAGAGCAGATACAAATCTAATAGGGCAGAAATGTGCTTAGAATCTTTTAAGAAGCGTAAGCAAGACAGTTGAGCCTACAGTGCAGCACAGGAGAGGAAGATGATGGATGGAAATAATGTTGAAGAGGTAGTTGGGGGATCATACCCATGGGAAAACCTGACTTCCTAACAGTTTTCTGATCTTTGACCCGATTTTGATTCTGGCCTCAAATATTTGCATTGGCCTTGAACAACAACAACAAAAAAAACCAAATACCATTCTTACTCCCTCTTTGAGTTCAGTACCTGCCTCAAAGCTTTTAGTAGATAGGTTAAGAAAAAAGAATATAACTAAAAATATAAACATATTTGCAAGGCAAAGATTTCCTTAAAAAAGAAAAGAAAAAAGCCACCAAGATAATTCAAAAGAAAAAGAAGGGCTTTTCAGAGTTTTTCTTTTGTGACTTCTATCAATCAGACCCTTCCCCTTTCCTTTGCTTAAGGTAGGTGGCCAGGTCTCCTGGATGTTCATCAAATTATTCTGTCTCCTTCGATGTGGCATTAGGAGGCAGATGCTCAGCTAGAGACTGCACTTCCCATCTGTCTTGCTGTCTCCAGGGCCATGTGACCAGTTCTCACCAGTAGAATTTGTGTGCAGGCCATGAGCACTGCTTCTGAGCTGTGGTCTGTAGGAGGCAGGTGGGCCTTCTCTTCGGGCTTTCCCTTTCTTCCAGCTGGATGCAGAGGCTTATGGGGCTTTAAGGCAAATGGGTAGGAGCCTGAATCCCTGGATCAGTTATGTGAAGAAGAACTTCCCGCTGACCCAGAAACACTTACCTTTGATTATTATGTGAGCATGTTTATACTTGTTTTGTGTTTGAGCTATTATTACATCTGTGGATATGTTTGTTACAATAATTTAGCTCACTGTAACCAATACATGCTCAACTTGTCTAAAAGACCAAAAATAGGACTGGGGATATAGCTCAGTTGGTGGATTTCTTGTCTTGCATGCACAAAGCCCTGGGTTCAATCCCCAGCACCAACCACTCACACCCCCCCCCACCCCTCACACAAAGACCAAAAACAAACTAGGATTAAGAGCAAGGCAAGATTAGTGGCTTCCCCTCTCTTGTCATATGCATTGTCATTGCATAAAGAACTTTCTGTTTTTCTTATGCCCTTCACAGAGGAAGTGAAGGGGTGGTGCTGGGAACGTGGCTGTAGTTACATTCTACAAGGGGAATGAGCCTTGAATGTATCTTCAGTAGTGCCTGCGCAAGTGGGCAGAGATGGCACCTGACCCAGGGAGGATGTGACAGGTCACTGGGCCCTGATATGTCTCTCATCTCTGTTCTGTCAATAAGCTGAGGACTGCAGACCTCCCCGTAGACCATATGGGAGCTAGTGGCTCAATAGCATGGCAATTTTTTCAACTGAAAGAGTGAAGGTTTTTATTAAGCAATGAAAGTCACATTCAATAATCTTCAAATTCAGCCATCAAAATTCATATACACTCAATCAAAAGTAGTTCACTTCTGTACAATCCATGAATTAGAGCAGAACTGCCATCAACTTACATTAAGATGCGTACTTAGATTTTGTGGACAGGGAATGAGAAACTATATACCTCATTTATGATCACTGGTGGGCATACCAACTTTTAGCAGGAAGAACAGTTGTTTTTTATGAAGCAGAGAAAATTTGGGGCTGATGGCACCTGTCATAAAGGTCACATGATGACTAGTGATTCTGGGCCTAAACTTTGCTGAGAAAGAGGAGCATACATTAACTTTAGGCAAGTCAAATGAGTCAGAATGGGAGTAAATTTAGGTGAGTGCAGTAAATGGCACTGACCAAGTGTATTAGGGTTCTCTACAGGAACAGGACCAACAGTGTATATAACATTGTAGTCCCACAAAGGCCATCTGCAGGCCGGAGAGCTAGACGAACCAGTAGCTGCTCAGTCCAAGAAACTGGAGCCTCAGAACAAAAGGGATCAATGATGCCATACTAGTCTGGGACTGAGGGCCTAGAAATTCCCTGGACAGTCACTGGTCAGAGTCCACTTTGGAAGAATAAAGAGGCTGGAGTTTGATGTCCTCAGGTGATTGCAGCAGCAATCAAGGACCTGTTCAATAAGAATCGAGCTTGCCTCTGCTGCTGCTTCCTTGTTCTTCCAACTTTTTGTTCAATCCAAGCCTCCGGCCTATTGGATTATGCTGCCCACACTTGGAGTGGGTCTCTGCCTCAGCTTGCTGTCCCACGTGCCAATCATTCCTAGAAACATCCTCATTGACACACCCAGAAGCTTCTTAACCTTAAACATCTCTTAATCCAATCAAGTCGATAATTCAGATTAGCTGTCAGATTAAGTGATTTTTTTCCAAACCTTTGGTAATTTAAAGATGATAAATTTGCTTAGAAAACTCACTTGTGGTGGTGGTGGTGGTGGTGGTGGTGGGGTGTGTGTGTGTAGTTACTGCTATTTTTTTAAAATTAGGAAATAACTTTAAACTTAACAGAATAGTTTGAAGAATAGAACATAGAACACCCGTAGGCTCCTTATCCTTCTTCCTCACTCATTGTTAACATTTTGCTGGATTTGCTCTGTACTTTGAATGTGCTCATACACTTTCTCTGGTGCATATCTACATACATGTATTTTTGTTTTCTGAGCAATTTAGATAAATGTTATATATGCCATGGCCCTTTACCTCTGGATAATTCAGTTGTGTTTCCTAAGAATAAAGATAACTTCTTAATAATGATACAGTTATCAACTCACTAAATTTATTTATTTATTTTTATTTTATTTTTTGGTACTGGGAATTGAACCCAGAGGCACTTTACCATGGAGCAACATCCTTAGTCCTCTTTATATTTTAGTTTGAGACAGGGTTTTGCTAAGTTGCTGACGGCTTCACTGAGTTGCTGAGGCTGGCCTTGAACTTGTAATCCTCTTGCCTCAGCCTCCTGACTCACTGGGATTATAGAAGTATGTCATCATACCCAACTAATTTCACTAAATTTAATAGTGATGTAAGACTTTGATCTAATTTCATATTTTTTTCAGTTGATTCAATTATGAATAAATAATTTTTCTCACCTCCAGTGATGGATCCAGCCTAGGATCAGGTATTGTATTTAGTTGTTTTGTCTTTTCAGTCTCTTTAATTTGAGATATTTCTATGGCCTTTTTATTGGATGGGGGTGTCTTTGAAGATATTGGCAGTTTTGAAGAATTAAGTCTTTTGTTGTTGTCGTTAAAGAATGTTCCTCATTTCAGGTTTGTCTGACGTTTCTTAATGGTTATATTCAGATCATGCACTCTATGCAAACCGTCTGATAGTATCACATCTGAGGCTCATGAAGCCCATCTGTGTCTCATCATTGATGTTAATTTTGCTCACCTACCTTTAAGGAGACCCCGTTAACATCATGTTCCTCATCAACATTCCCCTCAAGATTAGCAACCATTGGCGATTCTTGCTTGAACCAATCTTTGCCCTGGTGGTTGCAAAACGCCGATTTTCCAACTCCAACACTCCCCCACATTTGCCAGCCAGAATTTGGCATCTGCTGAGGTTTTGATTCTGTTGTAAGAGCAACTTTCTTCACAGAATTTAGGAAAAACAGATTCCCAGGAGGTACAAATTTGTACTCTATTTTTGCACATAGGAATAGGATGTTTTACCCTTGTATCCAACATCCTACCAAACTAAGATATTGTGAAAAGCTTCTCTCAATCTTGCTTTAATACTACTATGTTTTGTTTAAATATTGAAAAATAGATAGACTAAGGTTGCAGGTGACCTGGAGGTCATTAGCTTGTGTTAAATAAACGAGAAATAAACAATAAGCAAAGAGTTGACTCCCAAGAATAAAGGGCTGGTTCTTTGGAGAAGGCCTTCTGCTCTGTGTCAGATCACCCCCTTCTTATTAGAAAAGCAGAAGGTGTGTGTGTGTGTGTGTGTGTGTGTGTGTGCGCACATGTGCATGTGTATGTGTTCCACACTGTGGAAACTGTGTGGCTGGGCTCTAATCAGTTTCTCTTCTTGGCTGTTGGTAATGACGTGGAGTAGAAGGTCAGTCCCTCTCATGTAGAAGAGCAGAGTGATTAGACAGCAAGACTGTTAATTAGAATGCTAAGACAGCAGCAGAGCACCTTCTCACTGATAAGCTGTGTGAAGGCAGCTCAAATTGTGAAAAGCTGGAGAGAAACCATGTGGAATACTTGTTGGTGCCAAAATTTCTAATGCCCTAAAGAAAAAGCCAAGTATCAACCCCAGGCAGGATTTTTAACTCCAAGGAAAGACACAGGGTGAATTCTAGTTTAAATGTTGAGCCAGTGCCAGGATTAGATTAAGCAGTGAATGATTACAGTTAAAGGTAGTAACGAGGTGTGTGTAGTTCTTTAAATCTTGCTCTGAATGCTGTAATCAATTTTTATCTATAATAATTTGAGATGATCTGTTATGCTTTGTTAACTTAATAAAGTATTCTATTTTTATAGAAAAAAATTTCACAACAGCAGTAGGAAAGCATGCTAACTTCTCTTTCTCCAGGAGATGCCTTTGGTTCCAATGTATGGTCACAGATCCACCCAAGAGCAGGCAGTTCACATGGTTGTCATGATTAAAAGTGGGGCAGAGCTCACATGTGTAAATTCTGAAACCCAACCCTGCAGAAGAATGTATCAAAGTTTCTTGGAAGAATGAGAGACAATGAGAGAAGCCGTGAAGGTGCCAGGAGCCCACGGAGCCCAGGAACCCTGCATACCTGAGAGGCAGATGGGGCTGCGAAGTCAGGGAGACTTTTGACAAAGTCGCCAATGGAAAAGTTGGTGAGCCCTTGAACACAACAGCCTCTTTTTCATAAGCTGCCTCTTGTTCATATTGCAGGACCAATCCCTGTCATTTCTCCAACTCTCTTGCCAGGTTCCTGCTCTTGCTGATGTCATGCATTCTAAACTATTAAGGATCCCTGTTAAGACCGTATGTCTCCACCAGCATCAGGGAAAGGTAAAGAGATTTCCAGGACCCAGGCCTTGGAAATTGTGGATTCACACTGCAAAGGATGAAAGCAAAAGCCTTCTCTAATGAAAAAGAAAGATGTTTGGAGGACAGGCAGGGGGGAGATGAGAGAGGACCGTGAAGATGGGGGGGGGTGACATAGTATTTGTTTAATCACCGCCCACTATTTCCATGCTGTGTGACCTTGAACGTGTTACCTAAACTCTCCAAACATCATTATTATTATTTTTTGTTATTCTCATCAGAGAGTTAAAAATAATTACCTCCTGGTGCTGTGAGGAATACATTTAATAATTCACATTTAATAATTTGTATAGATCTCTTGATACAAAGCTTGAAACACAATAAGCATTAAACAAATGAAAGCCAGTGTTAGTAGCTGGTACTGTGACGACTACGTTGCTATGCCAGATACTGAGACCCTTGAGCAGCCTTCTTCTGCCCTTCATACTTGCTTTCTGCCATTCCTCTGTCCCTCCAAGTCCTGCAGTATGCATTCATCATGAGCATGTGCCAGTCTCCATCAAGGCCTGGGCCCATGATCTCCTTAGTCTCAGCTCTGTCCCTACCAAGGCTTCTGAATGCGTTGCCGTTCCCCCTGCTTTTAGCTCACTCCCGAGGCTCAATCTAAGTCCCAGTTCCTCCGTGAAGCTCTTTATAGTGATTTCTGCTCACCTTGGGCTTTTCTCTGAATCGCTGTTGTAATTACTATCTGTGTCAGGAGTTTAGAACTGGGTTATATAGGTAAGAGCTCTCTGTGATGCTGGAAATGTTCCCTAGACGTGTTGTCCAGTGTCATAGCCACAAGCTACATGCGGCAACTTGAAATGTGGCTCAGGTGACTAAAGAAGTGAATTTAAAATTTTATTTATTTTAATTAATTAAACTTTAAATTTGAATGGCCACCATCTACTTGGACTAAAGCTCTTGTAGGAGGTAATTCTCATGTGTTTCCTTGGCCTCCTGAGACCAATTCACCCTCTTTTCCTAAGGTGCTCCTGCTGTCCATAGAGCAATGATAGGGTGGACTTGGGGGAAGAGGACGTAGAGAGTCAGTGTGAATGGAGGGGCTGGCTGTGAGCTGGATTGAAGCTGGAGTGATTGGGACCTGGCTGATGCCCTTCAGTGTGTGGATAGTGCTGTGGGATGGGATGTACTGTTCCTCAGGGTTCACACGAATCCTGTCCTGGTGAGCTGGCCAGCTTTGTAGTTCTATGTATAGGTGAGGCCTGTTTTGGGGGTCCCTAAGTCATTGTGGCAAACGAATGGACTTGACCCTTGTAGGGAGGAATCCTTGAAGTCAGGGCTGTGGCACCCTGTCTGGTCCACACCAGGCCACACCTGCCCCTTGCTTCCTGATCTACCTTCCTGAAAAATCTTTATGCTATACTCAGCTCTGGCTCCCAATTTCAGACTTTTCAGAGATGCCTTTTTCTTTTTTGAAAAAAAAATTTAAAATTTGTTCTAATTAGTTATACATGGCAGTGGAATGCATTTTGACACATGTACATAAAAGGAGCACAACTTCTCAATCCTCTGGCTATGCATATGCAGAGTTACTCCAGTAGTGTAATCATACATGTATATAGGGTAATATTGTCTGTTTCATTCTACCATTCTTCCCATCCCCACCGTCCCACCCCTCATCTCACTCCACTCTGCACAATCCAATGTTCCTTCATTCTTCCCTGTCTGCATCCCCCACCGTGGATCAGCATGAAAATATTCAGCCTTTGGTTTTTTGGATTGCCTTATTTCACTTAGCACAATATTATCTAGTTCCATCCATAACTTCATTCTTCTTTAAGGCTGAGTGATATTACATTGTGTATATGTACCACATTTTTTTTTATCCATTCATCTCTTGAAGAGCATCTAGGTTGGGTCCATGGTTTAGCTATTGTGAATTGAGCTTCTATAAGCATTGATGTGGTTGCTTCACTGTAGTATGCTGATTTTAAGTCCTTTGGGTATAAACATAGGAGTGGGATAGCTGGGTCAAATATTGGTTCCATTCTAAGTTTTCTGAGGAATCTGAAGACTGCTTTCCATAGTGGTTGCACCAATGCAGTCCCACCAGCAATGTATGAACGTACCTTTTCCCCCACAACCTTACCAACACTTATTGTTGCTTGTATTCTTGATAATGGCCATTAAAAGTGGAGTGTCAGAATAGAGTGAGATGAAATCTTAGAGTAGTTTTGTTTTGAATTTCTTAAATCACATAAGTCGATAAACGTTTTCCATATATTTGTTGATCAATTATGTATCTTCTTCTGTGAAGTGACTGTTCAGTTACTTAGCCATTTATTGTTTGGTTATTTGTTTTGTTGGTGTTGAGTTTTTTTGAGTTCTTTATATATCCTGGAGATTTATGCTTTATCTGAGATGCTGAAGATTTTCTCCCATTTTGTAGGCTCTTCTTCATGTTGTTGTTTCCTTTGCTGAGACGAAGCCTTTTAATTTGAATCCATCCCATTTATTGATTCTTAATTTTACTTCTTGCGCTTTAGGAGTCTTGTTAAGGAAGTCAGATCCTAGGCTGATGTGGTGAAGATTTGGGCCTATTTTTTCTTCTATTAGGCACAGGGTCTCTGTTCTAGTGCCTAAGTCTTTGACCACTTTGAGTTGATTTTTGTGCAGGGTGACAGATACAGGTTTAATTTCATTTTGCTCCATATAGATTTCCAGTTTTGCCAGCACCATTAATTGAATAGGCTGTCTTTCCTCCAATGTATGTTTTTGGCGCCTTTGTCTAGTGTGAGATAACCATATTTCTGTGGGTTTGTCTCTGTGTCTTCCATTGTACCATTGGTCCACATGTCTATTTTGGTTCCAATACCATGCTGTTTTTGTTACTATGGCTCCTTCCTCTTGAGTCTACTCTTCAGTATTTCCCAGTGATTCATGAATGTTAGGAGATCAGACTCCTTGGAGAAGTTGATGAATGCTATGGATGGACATTCTTAGCAAAATGTACATCCATATACAGTTTCACATACCATTTCAGCAGGGTCCCTTGAAACCCAGGCCTACGTCTGAAAGCCTTGGTTTAGAACACTTTAATTTGACTTCAGAAGTTCCACATGCGATTCTTTCCTCTCTCAGCACCAGCTCCACTCTTAACTAATTCTGTACACACCGGGTAACATTTTGATGACTGGTTCAGGGCTCTAGTTACCTTAATAACTGGAATAGTCACTTTAAATAGCTATGAGGCGTGTTTCAGACACTATAAATATCTATTCCCATTGGGTAGGTTATTAGATAGGCATTCTGGCTTACAAATCTTTCCCTTTTTGCAAAAGAGGTTTTGCAGAGTTGAGTCATATCTTGGGGAAATTACAGCATCCATCAAACAGTGGCACTGAGCTCTCTTAGACCCTGGACTGAGGCCTCCCATCTCGGGTTAATTAAAGGTATCCAGCTCTGGTTCTCTCATGTAATATCTTGTATATCCTCAACTGAACTTTGAATTTGTATTTCTTTAACTCAGTTGGGCTTTTTCATGATCAGACTTGTTGCAGAGGCCTATGGAGGGAAGCAACTGGTCCAAGGTGTCACTGCTGGTTGGTGACAAGGCAGGGCTAGCAAAGCTGACCTCTATTCCAATTCACTTGCTCACGTTCTCTATGCTCTATGGATGATTCATCCTGGAGTTTTAGATAAGGTGATTTAGGAAGTTGAGCCTGTATCATATGTGGAGGGAGACTTCATTTCATGCCTTGAATATATTCTTGTAAATTTTATAATAAAGTGAATTTCAGTAAATTACATATCTTATGTTTTTCAAAGATTAGAGATATACTCCTTCCATAAAAGCTTTTGGCCTTGGGTATACACTTGGATGTAATAGAAAAACCACATGCTTAGAGGGAAAATAATTTTCTGATGAAATATTAAAAAAGTGTTCTGAATAAACCAACAAATATTAAAGTATAAGACAAGCATCTTTTTATCTAGAAGAAGACACAGCCTATTTCTTTAAATATATATCTACTTTCTCCATCTGCAGGTAAATATCCCTTTGAATAGCTCAAACTTTGATTCCTTCTTCCTGGAGGGTTTATCTTGCATGATCACTATTAATTGTTTATTTAGCAGCCTGAATTAGCCTGCTGTAATGTTTGCTTAGTATCTGTGTAAATTCTCTACCATTGAAAGTCAGTTTTTCTGATAGCATTATTAAGATTTATTATTTCTATAAGAATATCTTTATGTTGGGGCTTCTGTAAGCAGACTAGATAAACAAAGAAGCAGTTAGATTTGACTAGCCATGGGTTACTCTATTTTATAATTTAATTAAAAAACCTCTAAAAGGTACTATGTGAAAATATCAAGTTTGGGATTTTTTTTTAAAGAGAGAGAGAGAGAGAATTTTTTTAATATTTATTTTTTAGTTTTTGGTGGACACAACATCTTTATTTTATTTTTGTGTGGTGCTGAGGATCGAACCCAGCACCCCGTGCATGCCAGGCGAACATGCTACCGCTTGAGCCACATCCCCATCACAAGTTTGGCATTCTTTATGAAGGAAATCTGATGTCAGCTTTCTTTCCTCAGTATTGGTTATGATCATCTTTCCTCTGGCCAACACAAACTGCCTTAGCTTCATCCCAGTCCTCCTTGTGCCGTGGATGGTTTCAAGAGGAAGAAGGAGTTTAAACAAATGAGCTGCTGACGCAGTCCTCAAACTTTATAGTAATTAATCATTTCAACCTGCTCTCTCACTACTCACTAAACTTTTAACTGGAGCAGTTAATAGAGAGCAAACGGATGGGTTTGAATTTCATCTCCTTTTGTTTTTCCTGCTCACTCTCCGGAAAAGGGGCTAATGAACAGTGAAATGGCCAGGCATGAGACGCCAGAGGAGAGGACAGGACCTGCCTGGGGGAGCTGCCAGCTGTGTCATTGGCTTCTGAATTATCACAAGGTGTCCTGCCGCTTTATGATGGTGTCTGGAACATCCAGGCTCCAATGTGGAGGAGAGTAGGCAGAAGAAAAGATGGTGTTCCATTTGCCATAATGTCTACTTCACCCACTGGACTGGAGATATTCACCCCCCCAAAAAGGGGTCTGTAGAGAAAAAATAATAGAAGATAAATGTTGGTTTGCACAGTGTAATAAACCTGTTGGTGTTTACAGCGCAGGTGCTGACACTGTTTAACCTAATAGCAAGCTGTTGTCTAAGCATCTTCAGGAGGGTAATTAAAAGGCTCCTAGATGCACTGAAACCAATTATATTAAAATTTCATTTGTAGGAAATGCTCAAGACTTCAGGTTAAAAAAAAATAATCCGAATTCATGACCCCAACCAAAGGTATCTTCCCTGCCATGGGCAACAGGGATGCCTGCAGGAGCGGGTCCCAATTAAAGACTAGGGCTTGGTTTCAAAGGTGGAGACCTCAAATCAGCTTCCTTCTGACCCAACCCAGTGCAACTTTAATGAGGGAAAGAAAAAGTTCACTATTGCAACATTACTAAGTAGAAATGATAAGAAAGAACCAGTTGTTTCTCTGGAAAAAAAAAAATACCAAAGAAATGTGTGGGCCTGCTTGGAGAAGTTTCAGTACCAGTGAGACTAGGAAAATCAAGTCTGAAAGGTCTGGAAGTAGTTATTTTGGAGAACTGTATTCTTTTGGCATAACAGATAGATAGTTCATGCTTGTGTTTGTTGTTTGCCAAGAACCTACTAGGTCTAGCTGGGTTTTCCAGCAGAATTCCAGATGAGATATATCAGGAGATCCAGAGCTTCATTCTGAGACTGCCACTTATAGGCTGTGTGACCTCCAAGAAGTCACTGTCATGCTCTGAACAGCAACTTC
Source organism: Marmota marmota marmota (assembly GCF_001458135.2). NCBI lineage: Eukaryota > Metazoa > Chordata > Mammalia > Rodentia > Sciuridae > Marmota > Marmota marmota. The sequence continues at coordinate 27,600,863 of NW_026000240.1, forward strand.
ATGGAATCTGTAAAGAGCAGGAAATGCGTTCAGCTTAAAAGAGTGTCAACCCTGCTGTAATTATACTTCATGTTGAGAAAATGCTTTCCCTTCTGGCCCCCCAAGTAATCTGGAAAAAAAGGTGTCAGTCCTTAGAACCTCTCTGTAATTCACAGGTATTATTGCAGTTTGGAATTATGGAGAGTCAGTGAAATTAAGTGGTGGGAACAAGGTGACCTTATTTCTTTTTAGAAGAGGACAGAGAACTGTACTCTTAACCCAAGAGCTTATGTCATTCAGCCAGAAGTGTATGGAAAATGAAAGAGGCTGAGGAAATTTGGTGTTTGGTGTTTTCCCCAGTCAAAAGGATTTTTTCCATTTTCTTGCGAGGCCCTTTGTTCTTTGACAAGAATTTGTCAACAGTAGCTGTAGCCTGAGATGTCAGAATGGGAGGGATGTCATCATTTTCAATGGGCTTCAGAAAGAAAAGAGTTCTTTTTAGAGAAGTTTTAGTTTCACAGAAAAATTGAGAAGACAGAGCTATCATAGATACCCTCTGCCTCCACACATGCCCACTCTCCCAACCAGAAGGGTGCATAGGTCACAAATGATGAGCCTACACTGGCGAGTCTTTATCACCCAGAGTTCATACTTTACCTTAGGGCTCAGGAATGCATAACCACAAGTATCCACCCTCCTGAATCACAGAATGTTACATAAATCCTTTGCACTCTGATGATTTATCCCTCCTCCTCCCCAGCCCCTGGCAACCATTGATCTTTTCACTATCTCCATAGTATTGCCTTTTCCAGAATGTCTTGTGGTTGGAATCAAACAGTGGGTAGCCTTTTCAGATTGACTTTTTCCACTCAGTAATATGCATTTACATTTCCTCCACGTCTTTTCGTGACTAGATAGATCATTTCGTTTTAGTGCAGAATAGTACCCTCAGTTTGTTTATTTATTTCCCTATGGAAGGAATCCCAGTTGAAGAATAAAGCTTTCTGTTGTCATCTTTTTAAGTTTTTTTTTTTTCCAGAATCAGTGGGGAGGGATATGTGCCATGAGAACCTATATATATAGGGAGAATTTGCATGGTCATGCATTTCATTCTCTGGAGGATCTCTTGACAGCTATTGCCCATATTCCCAACCAGGACCATATCTAGTGTCTGCAACCAGATGTTTTTCCCTTTGTCCTTGTCTTCATTAATTTCTTTATAAACATTTTGTTGTTTTCAGTATACAAATATTCTACCTCTTAGTTAAGTTTATTCCTATTTTATTCTTTTTAATGCTATTATAACTGGAATGATGTTTTTCTTTCATTTGATTTAATTTTCAGCTAATTCATTGGTAGTGTGTAGAAACACAACTGATTTCTGTATGTTGATTTTTGTCTCCTACAACTTCAATGGATTAGATAATTAGTCTAATATTTATAATGGAGTCTTTCTAGATTTAATATCATGTCTATAAACAGGTGTAATTTTACTTCTTCCTTTCCAATTTGGATGCCTTTTACTTATTTTTCTTGCCTGATTGCTGTGGCTAGGACTTTCATACTATGTTGAAGAGAAGTGGAAAGAGTGGACGCCCTTTCTGTTTTCCCCAATAAGCATGACATTAGCTGTGGGCTTTTCATATCCGGCCTTTATTATATTGAACTATTTTCTATTTCTAGTTTGTTGAAATTTTTTTAAAATGAAAGTTTTTATTATGCTGAGTTTTGTACTTTTCCTGAATCTATTGAGAGGATTATGTTATTTTAAAAATCTCTGTTCTGTTAATGCAGTGCATCACATTAATTGATTTTTGTGTAATAAGCCATTTCTGCATCCCAGGAGTAAATCCCGTGTGGTCATACTGTATGATTTTTTTTAGTGCGCTGTTGGATTTGGTTTATTAGTATTTTTGTTAAGGATCTTTGTATCTATATTCATTAGTCAAATCAGATTGTAGTTTATACCTTTGTGATAGGGTAATGCTGGCCTTATAAAATGAGTTTGGAAGTGTTCCTTTGTCTTGAATTTTTTTTGCAGAAGTTTCAGTTTCTTTTAGGTTATCCAGTTTGTTGGCATTTTAGTTGTTCATAGTAATCTTTTATAATCCTTTTTTATTTCTGATGTTAGTTGTAATGTCCCTTCTCTCATTCTGACTTTGAGTTTTCTCTTTTTCTTAGTTTAGATAAATGTTTTCAATTTTATCTTTTCCAAAAATGAACTCTCAGTTTCAGTGATTTTTTTTTTCTATTTTGTGTTTCATGTTTATCTATCCCACTCTTTATTATTTCCTAGGGGAAAGAGACCCCTAACTTCCAGCCTTCTTTAGGCTTAGTTTGCCCCTTCTTTTTATACTTCCTCAAAGAGCAAAGTTAGGTTGTTTATTTGAGGTCTATCTTTTTTTTTTTTTTTTTTTTTTTTTTAGTGTAGGCAATTCTTAGTAATGCTCTTGCTCGTAATCTATAGGTTTTAGTATGTTATGTTTTCATTTTCATTTGTTTCAAAGTATTTTCTAATTTCATTTTTTATTTCTTTGACTCAATGGTGATTCAAGAGTGTATTGTTTAATTTGTACACGTTTGTAAAATTTCCAGTTTTTCTTCTGCTGTCAATTTCTAGTTTCACTCCACTGTGGTCAGTAAAGGTACTTGAAATTATTTCAGTCACTTTTAAGGCTTGTTTTAATATGATCTGTCTTGGAAAATGTTCAGTGCATGCTTAGGAAGAATATTTGTTCTGTTGCTATTTGGTGGAATATTCTGTATATATGTTTGGTACATTTGGTTTGTAGGGTTGTTCAACTTCTCTCTTTCCTTAGTAAGAATATTATATCCATTATTGAAGTGGGGTGTTGAAGCATCTTACAACAATTACTGTATTGTTTTCTCTATCTTCCTTCAGTTTCATCAATGGTTCAGTTTATTTATTTTTGTGCTCTGATGTTGGGTACATATATATTCATAATTGTTACATCTTCCTAGTAGAAGGTATATCATCATACAATTCTCTTCTTTGTTTCTTGTGACAGTTTTGATTTAAAGTCTTTTTTGTGTGATATAAATATAGACACTCCTGCTCTCTTTTGATTACCATTTGCATGGAATATCTTTTTCTATCTTTTGATTTTTAGTCTATGTATGCTATTAAACTGTGGTTCTTGTAGACAGCAAATAAAAGACACTTCATGTCTTTTATTGGAGAGTTTAATCCATTTTCATTTAAATTAATTATTCACAGGAAAGAATTTACTATTGCCATTTTGTTAATTGTTTGTAAGTTTTATAGTTATTTTGTCTTTCTCTCTTGCTCTTTCCTTTGTGTTTTGTTGATATTTTTTGCATTGATAAACTTTGACTCCTTTCTCTTTTCCTTTTGTAAAATTATGTAGTTTTTTTGTTGTTGTTACCATGGAGCTTAAAAAGTATATAAAATATAGTTACAGATGCTTGCTTTAAGCTGATAACAAGTTCACTTCCATGCTAAGCTCTATATTTAAGTTCTCCCTACAGTACTCTATATTACTATGGTCATAATCCCCATCTTTGAATATTGTGCATCTTAAAAATTTTTTATTTTTTGGTGCTGGACTTCAAACTGAGGGCCTTGTACATGCAAGGCAAACACTTTACCACTGAGCTATGTTCCCAACCCTAAATATATTTTTAAGTTATAGTTATTTTAAAAATACTTTTGACTTTCAACCTTTATGCTAGAATTAAAAATGATTTACCCATTACCATCACAGAAAGGCAGTGTTTTGTATTTGTCTGTATTTACCTTTATCAATGATCATCATACTTTACTATGCTAATGTGTTGTTGTTTAGCATTTTTTTTTGTTTCCACTTGAAAAGGTCCTTTTAGCCAACTACTTGAAAGTCTGAAGCAGGAGCATTGTTTGAGCTACAAGTTTGAGATCAGCCTGGACTACATAGTGAGACCTTGTCTTGCTAAAAAACAAACATATCTCCCCACCCCCATTCCCTTTAGCATTTCTTATAAGGTAAGTCTAGTGGTGATGAACATGCTCAGCTTTTTATTTGGCTAGAAAAGTCTTTCTCTCTTATCCATTTTTGAAGGATAATTTTTTCAGGATATAATATTCTTGGATGGCAGTTCTTTTTTGTGTGTTTTGAATGTATCATCCCATTCCCTCTGGCCTGCAAAGGATCTCCTGAAAAGTCCACTGGTAATCTTAGATATCTGCTTTGTCTAATGCATAGACCCAATATACATTATCTTATGATTAAAAACTTGAATGTCATGAGTCATTTTTCTCTTGTCTTTAATAAATATCCTTTTGATTTTTTGACAGTTTAATTATGATGTATCTGAGATTAAATTTCTTTGGATTCATGCTTCTTGGTGTGTGTGTGTTTTTGTTTGCTTCTTTGATCTCAAAAAATGCTTTCCTTCCCCACAGGAAGTTTTCATCCATTATTTCTTTGAGTAAGCTTTCTGGTTCTTTCTTCTCTTCTTTGATTCCCATATTGTATTTTTAAGTTAGCTCGGTCATGTTCCGTAAGTCCCTTAAACTTTCTTCACTCCTTTTTTAAAAGTATAATTATTCAACTATATTAATTGTACATATTAATGGTTCCACTATGACATTTCCACACATGCATATATCATGGTTTGACTGTGTCTGTCCCATCTTCTACCCTCTCTTCCTTTCTCTACTTTCCCCTATATCTCCAGCTTCTCCTTTCCTAATAATCTGTCTTCTATTTTCAAGGCATTATTTTTCTTTCTAGTTTCCTCTTATTAGAGAAAATATGTGATACTTTTCTTTCTGTGTTTGGTTAATTTTGCTTAACATGATAACATCCAGTTACTTCTGTTTTCTTGCAAATGACATATCATTCATCTTTATGATTGAATAAAACTCAATTTCTGAATGTAGATTTTTTTGGTGTGTGATTTTGGGGATTTGTTGAGAGCCACAGCCGAGTCTGGATGGCGCCTGGCATTGCCAGAAGGAGTGGTTGAGAGGTGACAGTCAGCGAGCCATTAAGATGATGATAATTAAGTTAAGCTGTGTATAATTGCTGTGACTGGATGATGCTAGATTGAAACAGGCTGTGTATTCAGTTGTATATAGACCCCTGCTGTCCGGCAATAGGGCGGCTCCTGCTGCCTCAGGCGCCGGCTACTTTGGAGTTCTCGGCGGGTTCCTGTTGAGTTCTCCCAGAACCGGTGGAGGGTGAGAGAGTTCCTGGGGAGTGCGCGTGGAGTGCTGGTTGGAGTTCGGGCAATAAAGGAGTTCCTGTTTGAACCTACAAGTGCCTCGTTGCCGCAGTCTGGCTGGGCACAATCAGGAGCCACTTGTCAAAAGAAACTAACTTTATTTTTAGAACCACACACGCCAAACAAAACAGCCTCTCAGGAAAAACTCTCAGAGCCTCAACTGCCACCACCGGCTTTCCACAAGCCTCTCTCTCCCACACAAGCTTCTCTCCACCTCCCACAATCCTCCTGCTCTTGAGGCCGATTGGCTGGGTCACGTGGGCGGAGCCAAAAAAGTCCCCCAATGAGCAGCTCCGTGGTCTGAAAGGGCAGGGAAACAGCCCAATGAGCATCACTGCAGAGGAGCCAATCAGCTAGATGTTGCTGGGGCCGCTGTGAGCCAATCATCAGCCGGCAGCTGGAAGTTTGCTGGGGCCCCTTCGGCTGTGGCTCTCAACACCTCGTGGCGGCTCGGTTATTTTGTGCCCAGCCAGACTGCGGCAGGGATTGAACCTGGGAACTTGTGCATGCTAGGTAAGTGCTCTACTGAGCTGCATGCCCAGGTTTTAATTTTTTTTTCCTTTTGGTACCAGGGATTGAATTTAGGGGCACTCAGCCACTGAGCTACATCCCCAGCCCTATTTTGTATTTTATTTGAGACAGGGTCTCACTGAGTTGCTTAGTGCCTCACCATTGCTGAGGCTGGCTTTGAACTCATGATCCTCCTGTCTCAGCCTCCTGAGCTATTAGGATTACAGGTGTGTGTCACCATGCCCCATCCCAGTCCTCTTTATCCTTTTTCTTTTCTTTACTTTTAGAGACAGGGTCTTGCTGAGTTGCTTAGATCCTTGCTAAGTTGCTGAGGCTGGCTTTGAATTTTTGATCCTCCTTTCTCAGCCTCACAAGCTGCTAGTATTATAGGTGTGTGCCACCATGCCTGGCTTTATTCCTTTTTATTTTTGCTCCTATGCATTATTTTCCAATGATCTGTCTTTAAGTACTGTCTTTTATTTTATCTAGTCTGTTGAACCCTTGTAATGGATTACTTTTAGTTTAGTAATTGTGTTCTTCAGCGCCATAATTTTGTTTAGAACTATTTTCTATCTCTGTTGAGCTACAAAGAATCTCTATTTGTTTATTTTCTTAATTTTTGTTATTATCTTTATAATGGTTGTTTTGAATTTATGATAATTTTATGGTGACCATTTTTACTACAGGATACCCATGTAGTCTTTCTAGAAATTAATCTTGTTCCTTTTTGGAAACATTTTTATTCACTTTATGTTTAGGTCTGTGAATTAGCTAAAATAGACACCTCCTCCAGGAAAGACTGCTTTCCCTTATACAGAGGACAAGCCCCACCAAGTGGCCAAGTCAGAGATTCTGGGGGCCTCCACCAACTCTGACCCTTTCCCGGATGTTTAAGGTAGCTGCGGTTTTTGTTTGTTCTATCTGTGCTGAGTCAGAGGATAGCAGGGAGCTATTGCATCCATCAGTCTAAAGTGCTGTCTCTATTCTACAGATGTATAGATTTCCACTTGGACCTGTCAGAGCTTTAAGACTGGCAAGACAGAAGGAAGTTCTCTGGGAAGGCCTCTCAGAAAAGGTGGGCTGCTGAATGCACAAACCAATCCTTTCCTTACCCTGAGAGAAGCTGGGAGCTTGGGGGTCTCTATCTGACCATATGATGCTGTGCCAGTGGCAGGATTCTGGCAGGTGGGTGTCCTGAACCTCCATATTCACTTTGGTGAGTCTTTTTGTTTTTGTATAGAAGCTATTCAATTAGTGTCGGATTTCTTATAAAGCAATCAGTTGCTGAATTAGTGTATCTGTAATGAAGAAGACACAGGAATTCTACTGCAGGAAGCCATTCAAGAAATGTGTGAGGACCTTTTCCTGCATCAAAGTCAGCGAGGGAATAGGTCTGGCTCTGGGAACTTCCTGTGGCACTCCCACTGAGGCAGACCACCTCATGCACGTGACCTTCCCCTCTGCTCTGCTAGAAAGGTTCCCTGCAGGAGCAGCACCGGAGATGGGTGTAACCTACCTGCCCCCACCTCTAACCTGTTTTAGTGAAGAACTTTCTATAGAATTTCTTTGATATTTTTTGATATAAATAAAGCAGACATGGGCTTCTTTCTTTATTAGAATCTGGACCCTTCTGGTCAGCTTTGTCTGTCCTGCCCTTGCTTTTGAAACTACTTTCTGTGTTCTGTGATTATTTTGCCGTCCTATTTTTCTTAGCTTTTATTTCTTAGCCAGCCTATTCCACTGAAGGGGAACCCCATTCCCTTGCCCATGCAGGACATGGTGACATTCTACTATTATCTTTCTGACATTCTGTGTCAGAATGTGTAAGGTGTACTCTTGAATTGAGCTTCTGCATCTCCTTTCTCTCTTTTCTCAGGATGAGACCTACTCTAGAGGGTCCTTAGTTCTTCATGTGAATAGATGCCTCATGTTTGAGTCTTCAGGCTCAAGATGAAGTTCTCACCTCTTTGGATCCTAGACATGGGGTCAAAGCTGACCTAGAAGCTCCTGATGTGGAAGTCTGTGGAGAGCAGTGACAGAGTATGGGAGAGCAGTGACTGAGATTGGGGGTCTCTGATGACCTCATGGCTGTGGCATGCCTGGTGCCTGGGAATGTTCCTGTGCAAGGGCACAGGATGCCTAGCTGCTGTGGTAATGCTCTGCAAGAGGAGGCTCTGAGCAAGAGTATTATCAGGTTTGACCTTGACCTCAGGCACATAGCTCCTGGGAATAGAGGATCTCTCTTGCTAGACTACCACAATGTTTCACCATCTCTGTTACTCCTGAGCCTGCCCACTTAACAGTAACTTTAAACAAAGGACTTTCTTGAGCACTACACAAAGCTCCTAGCATTGTACTTTGCAACTGTGGATTGCAACTGTGAAGCTGCATAAATGTTTCTAGTCCTGTAACTTTCCTGAATAAAAAGAATAAATGCATTCATAGTATTTAACCTTACAATGAGACATATATAAATAAAGATTTCTGGAGTAACTCTTCAGATCTGCTTCTCCATCAAAGAACAGCACTCCACTGACTCCAGCCTTATCTTCAAAATCATATATATGTGTGAGTTTTAATTTTTCTTATTCCCCTTTACCCCTTGCTGGAACCTGCAAGTTTGGCCATGCTGGGTGCGGCAGGTGTCCATAATGCCCAAAGGCAGAAAGGTAAACTCTCAGTTCACTGGTCACTTGATGTGAGATCACCCATTATGGGTCCTGATTTTCTCCTATGATATAATCAATTCTCTTTGGCCAAAGTGAAGAGTAAAGAATGAGCTTTTGTTATGAGACTCTCATCTTTCTGTGCCTCTGCAACCTGCCTGCTAGGACTCTCCCTGGCATTGCCTGATCTAGCCTGAACAGTGAGTGCTGTGGGCTTCTTCTCTTTCTTCCACCCGAGCTCACCTGCTCAGAATTCCGGTAATCAAAGATGATCTCTGCTGGAAAATAAAAAGCCACTTTAAGCTGGAATTTGGGATAATGATAATGACTTTAACTTACCTCTTAAGTCAGCTTCTGCTGTTGGAATGTTATTGGAACCAAGAAGTGATACCTGCCTCTTAGGTTGTAGGAATAAAGACTAAGAGCCCTGCCACAGAAGTGAAAATGACAGTCCATTTAGGAATAACTGGGACTTCTGCCTGTGGAGACAATATGAATCTTTTTTTGGGGGGAGGGGCAGTGCTGGGGATCAAACCCAGGGCCTTGCACATGCTCAGCTAGAACTCTACCATTGGGTAGGTTGGATAGTCATCAACATGCCCAGAGCATGTTGACTCTTTGGAGAGGAAATATTGCCTGATGATATTTAAGATAGTATCCCTGTGTCTGCTATGGTAAAGAAGGCTGACGGAGGAGATGAAGTCTGAGACTTCATTCCACGAGTCACAGAAGAGGGGAATGTGGATGTAATACAGTTAAAATGGTGACCGAGAGAACCATGGAGAAAAGAGAAGTAGGAGAGGGTACAGAAAGAGAAGGACAGTGGAAACAGTTGACCCCAGTTAGTTTAGGGAGATCTGGGTGATAGATATAGAAAGGTTTAAGAGAAATAAGGCCCAGTGGGAGAGGCAAAGGTACAGCTAGGTTGGAATGAATGTACTTCTTAGATAAGGTTAAGGTCATTTTTAGAAACAAAGATGAGGGCATGGTACCCGTCTGGTTGTTCATATCTACAGCAGTCCTGGTTGAGCAGACAGAAGAAAGGATAATTGAAAGAATGAATAATGCTGGCCTTGGTTGGGTTTAGCATATATAGCTTTTACAATATTGAGGTATGTTTCTACTTTCTAGTGTTTTGAATATGAAGCTGTGCTGTATTTTGTCAAATGCTTTTTCTGCATCTATTGAGATGATCCTATGATTCTTGTTTTTAAGTCTATTAATATGGTGAATTACACTTATTGATTTCCATATGTTGAACCAATCCTGCATCCCTGGGATGAATCCTACTTGATAGTGGTGAATTATCTTTAATAGGTTTTTGTATGCAATTTGCCAGAATTTTATTGAGAATTTTTGCATTTATGTTCATTAGAGATATTGGTCTGAAATTTTCTTTCCTCGATGTGTCTTTGTCTGGTTTTGGTATTAGAGTGATATTAACCTCATAGAATGAGTTTGGAAGGGTTACCTCATTTTCTATTTCATAGAATACTTTGAGGAGTATTGGTGTTAATTCTTCTTTGAAAGTCTTGTAGAACTCGGCTGAGAATCCATCTGGTCCTGGGCTTTTCTTGGTTGGTAGGCTTTTGATGGTATTTCCTATTTCATTGAAATTGATCTGTTTAAATTGTGTATGACCTCCTCATTCAGTTTGGGTAGGTCATATGTCTCTAGAATTTTGTTGATGTCTTTGATATTTTCTATTTTGTTAGAATATAGATTTTCAAAATAGTTTCTAATTGTCTTCTGTATTTTATACATGTCTGTTGTGATATTTCCTTCTTCATCTTGTATTTTAGTAATTTGAGTTTTCTCTTTTTCTCTGCATTAGCATGGCCAGGGGTTTATCTATTTTATTTATTTTTTCAAAGAACCAAAGTTTTATTTTGTCAATTTTTTCTTTTGTTTCGATTTCACTGATTTCAGCTCTGATTTTAATTATTTCCTGTCTTCTACTGCTTGTGGTGTTGATTTATTCTTCTTTTTCTAGGGTTTTGAGATGTAGTATTAGGTCATTTATTTATTGGCTTTTTATTCTTTTAATGAGTGCACTCAATGCAATAAACTTTCCTCTTAGTATTCCTTTATACTGTCTCAGCAATTTTGATATATTGTATCAGTGTTCTCATTTACCTCTAAGAATTTTTTAATTTCATCTTTTATTTCTTCTACTATCTATTCATCATTCAATTGTGTATTATTTAGTCTCCATTTGTTACAGTAGCATTCCAACTGAAAACTGGAACAAGACAAGGATGTCCTCTTTCACCATTTCTATTCAACATCATCCTTGAAACTCTAGCCAGAGCAATTAAACAAAAGAAGGAAATTAAAGGGATACAAAATAGGTAAAGAAGAACTCAAACAATCACTATTTGCTGATGACATGATTCTATATCTAGAAGATCCAAAACATTTCACCAGAAAACTTCTAGAACTAATAAATGAATTCAGCAAAGTAATAGGATATAAAAATAGCACCCATAAATCAAAGGCATTCCTATACATCAGCGATGAATCCACTTAAAAAGAAATTAGGAAAACTACTCCATTCATAATAGCCTCAAAACAAACAAACAAACAAACAAAAACCTCCAAAACCAAAAAAACAGAAATAAAAAAACCTGGGCATCAATCTAATAAAAGAGGTGAAAGACCTTTACAATGAAAACTACAGAACACTAACAAAGAAATTGAAGAAAACCTCAGAATATGGAAAGATCTTCCATGTTTCTAGATAGGCAGAATTAATATTGTCAAAATGACCATATTACCAAAAGCGTTATACAGATTTAATGCAATTCCTATTAAAATTCCAATGACACTCTTCATAGACAGAAAAAGCAATCATGAAATTTATTTGGAAAAATAAGAGACCCAGAATAGCTAAAGCAATCCTTAGCAAGAAAAGTGAAGCAGGAGGCATAACAATACCAGATCTTAAACTATACTACAGAGCTATAGTAACAAAAGCAGCATGGTATTGACACCAAAATAGATTGTAGACCAGTGGTACAGAATAGAAAACACACAGACAAACCCACATAAATATGGTTATCTCATACTTGACAGGGGTGTCAAAAACATTCACTGGAGAAAAGATAGCCTCTTCAACAAATGCTGCTGGCAAAACTGGAAATTCATATGGTGAAAAATGAAATTAAACCTGTATTTCTCACCCTGCACAAAAATCAACTCAAAGTGGATCAAGGACTTAGGCATTAGAACAGAGACCCTGAGACTAATAGAAGAAAAAATAGGCTCAAATCTTCACCACGTCAGCCTAGGATCTGACTTTCTTAACAAGACTCCTAAAGTGCAAGAAGTAAAATCAAGAATCAATAAATGGGATGGATTCAAACTAAAAAGCTTTGTCTCAGCAAAGAAAACAATAACATGAGGAGAGAGGAGCCTACAGATTGGGAGAAAATCTTTACCACATGCACCTCCGATAAAGCATTAATCTCTAGGATATATAAAGAACTCAAAAAACTTAACACCAACAAACAAATAACCCAATCAATAAATGGAGCTAAGGAATTGAACAGACACTTCACAGAAGAAGAAATACAATTGATCAACAAATATATGAAAAAGTGTTCAACATCTCTAGCAATTAGAAAAATGCAAATCAAAACTACACTAAGATTTCATCTCACACCAGTCAGAATGGCAATCATCAAGAATACAGGCAACAATAAGTGTTGGCAAGGATGTGGTGAAAAAGATACACTCCTACATTGCTGGTGGGACTGCAAATTGGTACAACCACAATGGAAAGCAGTATGGAGATGCCTCAGAAAACTTGGAATGGAACACCATTTGACCCAGCTATCCCACTCCTTGGTTTATACCTAAAGAACTTAAAATAAGCATACTATAGTGATGCAGCCAAATCAATGTTTATAGAAGCTCAATTCACAATAACTAGACTATGGAACCAACCTAGGTGTCCCTCAATAGATGAATGAATAAAGAAAATGTGGTATATATACTCAATGGAATGTTACTCAGCTTTAAAGAAAAATGAAATGATGGTATTTGTAGGTAAATGGTTGGAGTTGGAGAATATATGCTAAGCAAAATAAGCCAATCCCACAAAAGCAAAGCCTGTATGTTTTCTCTAATATGCAGATGCTAATTCACAATAAGGTGGGAGACACTAGGGAAAAATATTGTTACCTTAGATTAGGTAGAGGGAAGTGATGGGAGGGGAGAGGAGAAGGTGTGGGGATAGGAAAGATAGTAGAATGAAACAGACATTATTACTGTATGTGTATATGTGACTACATGACCAATGTGATTCTGCAACATGTACACTCAGAAAAATGAGAAATTATATCCCATCTATGTATGATATATCAAAGTGCATAAATGCATTATACTGTCATGTATAACTAATTAAAGCAAATAAAAATATTTAAAATAAAAGAATGAATGAATGCTGCCAGTGTACTCCAATGTCTCTGAGTTTACAAAGACTTGCTGGGTGAGTCAGAGTTATTAATATAAATAGCTATAGTGACAACAATATGTCCTAGTAATGATTCTGTTTTAAAAATTAACTTTAAAATCTACGTACATTCTTTTTTGCATTCATTCTTTTGAGAAATCGAATCTGTTATTTACAGTGTTTATTACTTTTAAACATATGGGCCTACATATAATGTCTGTCCACTTTTTTTTTTTTCCTAGAGCTAGTAAACAAACCGGGAATAGAAGCAATATGATCATATGCAATCTGCCATTGACCTTGTCCAGGCTCTCCAAGGTCGGTCAGTAGTGATGGTTGGATATTTTTGTCAGGATTGACTTGTTTTCAGCAAGAGCTGGATCTCCCGCCTACTAACATTTGTAATCTTTCCTTACTACCTAGCCTGCTGTAAAATTACTAGTACAGTTTCCCCAGGCAATGACTTTGTGATTTCTACTTTTTTATTGATCAATAAACAGTTTTAAACCAAAAACCCCACAGTGAGAATAGAAACTTATTTCGTACTTGTAACTACCTGCCTTGGAGAAGAAAGAGGGATTGGGAAGATGAGAGCCTCAGGCGCCTGCTGCCTTCTGGATGCCAGCACCACTTGATGAAAATAGAAGGATACAGCCATAGGTTAACAAAACACGTCTGTCTACATGATGCTAAATAGCCAAGGGTTTCCCAAGGAATTAACTCATTTTTTTCGTGACCCATATGTGCATCAAATTTAAGGGGAAGGCTTTGGTGCTGTTTCTCTAGTGATAAGCACAGTGCTTGGCATAGACTTAGCATCTAAGCACGAACTGTCTGTTGAGTAAATGATTAAGTAAGTAACACAGTTATCAGGCTTGAAGCGGAAAGGGTGAATTTATCCATGTTATACGGAGGCTGCTTTCTAGTAACTTCCTTGTGTAAGTCTGATCTCTCCAGCTAGACTTAAGGAGATACCTTAGGCCGTATTTGCTTTCTGTTCCCTGAGGCAGCAATTTTAGTTTATGACCACGGAAGAATCTCTAGTTGGTAATGACTATGTCTCCAGTTGTGTGTTAGTCAGCTCTGTGTCACTGTGACCAAAACACCTGACAAGAACAACTTAGAGGAGGAAAAGTGTCTTTTGGCTCATGGTTCCAGAGGTTTGGTCCATGGTTGACCAGGTCCATTGTTCTGGGCCCAAGGTGAGGCAGCACATGGTGGCAGAAGGTTGTGACAGTGTGACAGAGGGAAACTGCTCAGGGTTTGGCAACCAGGAAGCAGGGAGGAAAGGAGAGAAAGGGCCACGGGGAACATGGATTCTTCTAGGGCATGCCTCCCATGGCCCACCTCCTCTAGCCACCCCCCACCTGCCTACTAGTCAGTCCATTTAAACTGATTAGGTTATAGCTCTCATAACCCAATCACTTCACCTTCAAGCATTCCTGCAGGAGCTCTGGGGGAATACCTCATATCTAAACCATTACAAATGGGCTATAACTTCCCAGTTTCTTGTTTGTTTTGGGTAAATAGAATTTTGAGAATAAGTTTAGAAAATAAAGCAATATTTTCTGTAAAACCAAATCAATAGCCTGCTAAAGGATAATAATTTGTGACTTGAATTGAAAACTGTCTGCATGGGCACATTTTGAAGTCTGGGAGAGGTTTCTACTCAGAAATTGATTGATATCATTAAAAAAAGTAACATTGTATCATTTTGCTTTCCTATTGAGTAATGTTGGGGAACAGTAGACTTTTGGTTTTCTTGGTTTCCACGGTGAACCAACAGGTGCTATCTGCTTAATGCTCATGATTCAAGGATGGTTGATGTGGGCAGGGTAGAAGGAAGGATGGAAGAGCTAGTTTATAGATTATTGAAATAGGAATACTCTTTTCACAAAAATATTCTTTAATAAAACAGATGTGCTTTCATGCACCCGATATGAAATCACAGGCCTTGGGAGCTGGAAGGGCCTTGGAAGTCTCTATTTCAGCCTTCCCATTTTATACATGAGGAAACTGAGTCCCAGAGTGGCTCAAGTCTGTCCAAAGTTACAGAAAGAGTCAGTGGAAGAGCCTCTCTAGAGTCTGGACCTCAGCTATGAGATCCCTTTGCTCCTGTATTGTCCTCAGCTGTCCCAGGTTGGAATTAGGAGTCACAACTCTAGATTTTCCTCAGTGGTACAGCTGCAGGATATAAATTTGTGTTCCAGTTACCAAAACTGATGGAGTTCAAATAGCCATTTCCTTCTTTGTCTTTGCAGGTTTATCCTCTCCCGGGTGGCCTGGTGCCTTCAGCCTCATGTGGGGCCCATTCCAAGGAGGCCTGGGAGGTAGCCATGAAGCTTATGCCATGAGGTCCTTGACCCAGTCTCCACACCAGGAAGGTTGTCTAGTGCCCATGGGATCCATTTATGATGACTACAGCCCAATAGACCTCAGTAGCAGTGAGGCATAAGGCCTTTCACTGAGCCAACTGATGCAATTGATGAAAACTCTGTCCTTTTCAAAATGTCCCAGAAAGCCAAAATAACTCATATTTCCCACACTACGTTAGAGCAGATTTATGCTCCTTTAAGAACACATGTGGTGTAAAAAGATGAAGAGAGAGAGAGAGGGCCTGAAGTTTTACATATGGTAGCAAGGTAATCCTAGCCGAGTTGGCTTCTCTCTGGAGAGTGCCTGCAGAGTATAATTAGCACCGAGCTAGCCATCTCAACAGATCTATACTTGAGCAAATTGTGGCTAAGACAAAATTGGAACTAAGGCTAAATTTATCAATAACAGAGTTTAAAAAAAGGAAAAGAAGACAAACGAAGTTGAAATTTTTCCTTGTTTATTTTAATGTCCAGAACATTTCCTCGCTGACTTATTCCACAGCTTCAGTGTATTTTTTCATTTTTTATTTATTTTGCAGTTAATTGGATTTCCAGGTTTTGCAGCCAGTCATTGCAATTGATCCCTGAAAAGATGGATTTATTGCTTAGCCAGGCAGAATTCTGACAATCTTCAGAGGATGGAAAATAAAAGAAAACAGCCCAGACATAGAGTACTATGGGTCATCATTGGGTCAGACCAGCAAGATATGTTACAGCTGGCAGGTTTATGCCAGAACTTTAGCACAAGTAATCTTCTTGCTAAATGGGCAGTACCAGAACCCAGTGGAATATTTTCTAGGGTACTGTCAGTGATTCATGCTTCGGAGGATGAGATCCTGAGGCAGATGTCAGATCTCAGACAGGTTGGACCCAAGGGTGGAGAATTGACTCAACTTGAAACATCTTACACCTTTGCTGTCTCAGGCTAGAACAGAACCTTATTTGCCTGGTGAATGGCTCTGTTGGAATGCCACAATGGCTCAGCAGGAAGAAACAATATAGAAC
Organism: Marmota marmota marmota; assembly: GCF_001458135.2. Lineage (NCBI taxonomy): Eukaryota > Metazoa > Chordata > Mammalia > Rodentia > Sciuridae > Marmota > Marmota marmota. The sequence goes on from NW_026000240.1 coordinate 27,617,101, forward strand.
TCATGCCTTCAGCTCTTCTTTGTAGAGGGTTCTGGAAACTTGTCAGTTGAGAAGCAGCAAAACACCGTCCTGAGCTTACAAAAGTCCAACATCTAAATGTGGAATATATACACAATGGAATTTTACTCAGCAATAAAAGAGAATAAAATCATGGCATTTGCAGGTAAATGGATGGCATTGGAGAAGATAATGCTAAATGAAGTAAGCCAATCCCCCCAAAACAAATGCCAAATGTTTTCTCTGATATAAGGAGGCTGACTCATAGTGGGGTAGGAAGGGGGAGCATGGGAGGAATAGATGAATTCTAGATAGGGCAGAGGGGTGGGAGGGAAATGGAGGGGGCAGGGGATTAGCAAATATGGTGGAATGTGATAGACATCATCATCCAAAGTACATGTATAAAGACATGAATTGGTGTTAACATACTTTATTGTGATAGCAGGACAAATGTGACTCCATTTTGTTTTATGACTTCATCCTGTAAAACAACCATGCCAAGTAGAAGAGTCATGACTGGGGCAAGATGTTCTTTTCCTTTTGCTAAAGAAACCTTTAAGAACACAAAACTACTTAATGGGGTATTGTTTCTGTAACTAGGGTGACTGGGCTAACTGTGATTGGTTAGGCTTCCCTCTGCTTGACTGCACTGTCCCGCTTCTGTAACCTGGCTTGCTTGCATTGGCTAGACCCCCTGAACATCCCTTTTGCGGTTTTCAGGCTTATAAGGAGTGCCCTTGCAATTGCTGGGGGCTGATCAGGGGAACAGCTTTATGTTCTGGTCAGCCGCCACCGGTGTGCTTCAATAAAGGCTTGATTTGATTATATGTGAGTGGTCTGGAAGTCAGCTTACGAAACCCTGGGACGAAGCTTTAACTGTAACATATATATATAACCAGAGATGTGAAAAATTGTGCCATATACATGTAATAAGAATTGTAATGCATTCTGTTGTCAAGAATAGAAAAAAAGTTCAACATCCTTCCAACTATTCAGTTATCCATCTAGCCATCCACATAATAATTTTTTATTGAGTACTTACTGTATCTTAAGCATGTTTCCTGGTGCTGAACATAGAGAAATAAATAAATTTAAAAAACCCAGTTTCTACCTTTGTTGAGCTTACAGTCTAATGGGAAAATAACTACAAATTTGCAAGAGTTAGGAGAGATGTTCAGGGAGCTCCAGATTAGGAAAGGCTTTCAGGAGGAAATGCTATGAACTGAGACCTGAGTATAATATACAAATGGACAACGGTCAGATCATATACAGAACTGAACTCTGCCACAGAGTCTGCAGCAACCCATTATCTACAGCAACCAGCCTAGAAAGTCAGTCTATTATTTATAAGACTATCGGATCTCTCTCTCTAGCAAACATTCCAGGAAAGCAGATAATAACCCCTGTGACAATTGTCCCCAAATGGCCAGGACTTGATTGGTAACTGACAGCTTTCCTAATTTTCATCCCTAAATCCAATTTAGGATTAAATATTCACCCCTAACCAGTCATGTAGGATGCGTAACTTCTAGTTAGCCCACCTAGAGTTTCCTCATGTCAACAGTCTCCAATCAGGGCATCCCGGAGGGTCTTCCCTCTCTCCACTATAAAGCCTTCCTGCTCCTCTGCTTGCCTTTGGTCTCTGCCAAAACACAAGTGATGGTGTCTGACTCCCTTGCTATGGCAGCTCTGAATGACTGGACTTTTTGGTCAGTTTTTATTTATTCCACAGACCTGAAGGTTGGGCATGTTTAGGTTAGACTGATGGGGATAAGAGCATTCCAGGAGATGCAAAGGCCCTGAGAAAAGAAATACTGAAGAACATTTTTCAAGTTGAAGAGTTGAACGTGAATGAAATTGGAAAGTGAGCAAAGAAGACGGGCATGGAATGTATTTGGGGAAGGAGGCTGTGGAAGGGTTGAGTTTGGGATCATGCAGCCTTGTGAGCTGTGTTGGATGATTTTGGCCTTTATTCTAACCACAGCTTCATAGCAGTTGGTGCTTGGCACTTCCCTCTTGCTAGCTTGTTTCCATTGTGATTGGTTTCCAGTTTCTTTCTGTTGTTCCTTATGTGAGCTCCCACTTGCTATCTGAGGGCCTGTCTGCTTCCTTGTTTTCTCTTAGTGTTTCTGTGAGGCAGATGCACAGACCAAGGCACATTGCTGTGTTTGTCTTGCTCCTGGCCAGGCCCAGCTCCTCCATCTCCTGGGCAGTGGTAAGGTAAGCCCTGACTTGCCCAAGCTCCTCCCTGGGCCTGTGCTCTGCAACCTACAGGGAAGGGACCATGTATCAGAGAGTGGGAATCATCCCCATATCTTTTATCGAATTCTTTTCCAGGTTTAGAACATATGGTCAACCAGATTAAAGATGCTTCCCAGACTCCTTTGCAGCTTAGTAATAGACTTTTGTCCAAAGTCGGGCTATGGGAAGTGGTATGTGTACTTCTGGGTGGTGTGCTAAAAGGTGTTCCTTAAACGGTGTGCTCTCCCCTTCCTGATGGCTGGAACGTAGAGATGGTACTACTGGGGAGCCGTTTTGGGCGATGTCTACTCGGAATGACAGACAGAACAACCAGACAGAGTCCCATGACTGATGGGTGCTGATACTTCTAGAAATTAGGCAAGAGAGAAATATACTTTTATCTTATTCCACTTACTGTTATTTCAGTCTATTTTAGTCTCTGTGACCACCGCTGATCTATATCTTAATCTAGCAGCTCTCAGTGTGTGGTCTGGGAATCAGAGACCCTTTCATAGCATCCACAAGGTCAAGATTATTTTCATAACAGCCCTAAAGCTTCATTTTCCTTTTTCACTCTCATTCACTCACGAGTGTACAGCTTTCTAGAGGCCACATGATCAGTCCTATCACCACAGATTACAGAAGCAGATACATGAATATTGTCTATCAAGCCAGGTATTAAAGTCATTTGCAAAAGTACTGAACAATGTGACACTTCTCAATAAAAGTTCTTTTTTGAAGATAGTTTCATTTTAAATAAAATATTTGTTGGCATCTTTATTATCATTTTAAAATAGATTCATGAAGAAATAGTCTAATGTTTCATTTGAATTTGAAATATGGTAAATATCATAAGATGTGAGCCACACACATAAAAGCACTTTGGGGTTGTTAATAATTTTTAAGAGTATAAAGAAGTCTAAGAGCAAAATGTTTGAGAACTGTTACCTTAATGAATATAGGGAGGTAATTTTTTCCTGTTGAATGATAGCCATCAGTTCTAGGGCCCACACATTTGGCTTCAGGGTCAGCTTGAAGTGGCCTCTTCTTCTCTCTTCTGCACCCTACCCTTGATCTCTTCTCTCCTGGTTCCTCCTGATCCTTCAGGAATTGACTTCAGTTTACTTACTTAGAATTCACTGGGCCTTTCTTCTCTTCATTACCCTTCATTGATTCATCATTTGCTCAGCAATGGAGCTTCCAGGACTGGCTAGGGATTATGGTGTGGGGTCAGGTGTTGAGAGCCACAGCCGAGTCGGAATGGCCCCTGGCATTTTGCCAGAAGTAATGGTTGAGAGGCGAGCCATTAAGATGATGCTGGATTGATTTAATTGTATATTAGACCTTTACTGTCCGGTAATAGGATGGCTCTTGCTGCCTGGGGCGCCCGCTACTTTGGAGTTCCCGTTGAGTTCTTGTGGGGTTCTGAGAGTGAGTGCGCACTGCGCAGCCTGGGGGAGGGAGTTGCGGGTTGTTGTGGTTTGCGGGAGAGGAGCTGTGTGGGTAGTGTTCGGGAGAGTTCCCGGGGAGTGTGCGTGGAGTGCTGTTGGAGTTCAGGCAATAAAGTTTCCTGTTTGAACATACAAGTGCTTTGTGGCAGCTCGGTGATTTGTGCCCAGCCAGACTGCGGCAGTCAGGGATGGCCAGCACATGGTCCAGCTTTGGTTTGGCTCACAGTCTAGCAGGAGAGAGAGCCTGTGAACAGGCAGTGGTAACCTGGGCATTCCTCAGCACAACAGGGGATGGTGTGGCATGGAGATGACACATAGAAGGGATGCAGTCAGGGAGGTTCTAAGGCAGAGGTGACCTGAGTGAGTCTCCAAAACAGAGTTTTCTGACTGTGCAAGAAGGCAGAGGAGGGCACCTCCTAGGCAACAACAGAGGCAAAGGCACTGTGAATTCATAGGACAGGGCATTTTTCAGAAAAAGTCTAAGTGGCTCATTAGTGGATGAGAAGCTGAAAATGATTTGGGGACCCATCAAGTGATGATAAACAATTTGTTTTTTTATTTTTAAGGCAGTAGAGAATCATGGAATGATTTAAAGCTGTGTGATGTGATGATATGTGATTTTAGGACTGTATAAAATTTTTTTCAACTTGTTTAGGAGTTGCATATTCTTCTAGGAGATTGCTGTTATGCTACAGCATGACAAGAGGGAGTCCTTTATCAGGCTCACAGTGGTCCATTAATCACACCTCCATTTTCTTGTGGGGTGGAGCAAAGAGGAGAGGGACATGTGATTCTGAGTATGAATAGCAGAGTGTGTGTCCTTTTGATTTATCTGTGTACCCAGATCCCCGGGCATTAGTGTCTGAACTAATGGAGGGAGGGGCTATAAAGTAATTGAAAAGAGCTGTTTTTCCTCTTTAATTGTGACTCTTAATAAGTAATAATTAATTATAACTTTGTAAGTTTGTAACTTATTACAAATGTTTCTGAGCAGTTAGTATGTGCTAGGCACTTTTATGTATTAGTATATTAATTTATTCCTTATAGCAGCTCAGTGAAGAAGGTCCCATGTTATCCCACTTTTTACAAATAGGGTACTGAGGCATGGGGAGTTTATGGGATTAAATACTGCAGCCAGGACCCTGAGGCCACACTCTTGACTGTGATGCTCCAGTGGTTCTGGTCAGGAGCAGGGGATTCCATACAACAGGGGGTGGAGGCCTTGCAAAGCACACTGATTCCTATAATATTTTTTTTTTCTCCCAACCAAGGCAGAGTGACCAGAGCACTCAGGGATTAGACACCTCACCTGCAGTTTCAATCTCACCTGGAAACTGGGGCCTTGACCCAGACTACTAAATCAGATGCTCTGGAGTTGGGGTTTAGCAAACAGTCTTTACCAAACCCTCTGGTTATTCTGATGAATGGTAAAGTTTGAGAACTATTGGATTGGAGATAAATCCCTGGGGTTGGATGAGGGTTGAGGAGGGTAAAAAACAGAGGGGAAAAGATTGGAAACCAACAGCCCATTTTCGAGGCTGTTGCCATCACCAGAGTAAAAAAACCTAGAGCCTGAAATCAGATTTTTTAACCCAGGCTGCACAGAAAATCATCTGGGGAGCTTAAACACATATCAGCACAGTGGTTTCACCCAAACCCATTAAATCAGAATCTCTGAGGGACAGAACCCTGGCACCAGTTTTTAAAAGCAATTTCCCCAGATGATATGAACGTGCAGATAAGGTTAAGAATCAGTGGTTTTCATACTTGAAGGTGCTTCTGTTTAACAATCTCCTGGAGGGCTTGTTAATCAGGAGCTACCGAACCTCACCTCCAGAGTTTCTGATTCAGTAGACCTGGTTGAGAACCAAGGCTCTTCATTTCTAGCAAGTTTCCACATGATGGTCCTGAGCTGGTCCAGGGACCACACTTTGGGGAGTCGTTGCTTCATATTTTCACTGATAGCCCTAAAGTTAAGCACAGAGGAAGCTGTGAGAATCAAACCCGGGGCAGAACTGGAGGGCCCCCTGCCTCGGCAGTTAACAGGCCAAGCCCAACTATGACCTAGGGTATGCCAATGTGTCAATGATGTGATTTAGCTGGCTGAGGAAGTGAAAAGTTCTACAAAAAAATTTATTACTTATGATTTTAAGCCTAAAATTTGCCTTTCCCCAGGACAATAGTTGCTTGACATTTGACAAAAAACAAAACAAAACAAAAAACCCTAACTCTTGGACATTTCTCAGTTTTCCTTCTTTAGTGATTTCCTCACATGTGAATATGCAGAATACAAGTATTCTGAGGGGAAAAAAAATGAAGGTCTGAGTTCTCATGTGAGCTCCATAGTCAGAAATCAGGCCTTTGGAATGATCCTGGTAATGGAGTATTTAATAAAATATACTCATTGCTCAAACAACTTCTGAAAATAGTCCAAGGCAATTTAACTTTTATTTCCTCTGTAGAGCTTGTCACCACTTATTAATCTTAATTTCCCCCAACATTGCATATCAGATGAAAGGCTGATTTTTCTCCTCTGTTTCCATAGCATTAATATTTAAATGGCAGAGCATGGCACTCATAAACAGCTGCAGAGGAGAGGGGTGATATTTCCAGAAAGGAAAAAAATCTCGACCAAATGCCACAACCAGGCTTCTTCCTTAACAAATGCCCCCAAATAAAGCCAGGAAAACATGCAGGTATACCTTGCCGTAGGACAGAAAGATGAAGGGGTCTTGCTTGTGAAGTGACTTACCTGAAAGGGATAATGTTGTTCCAGAGACTTCTGTTAAAAAAGTGGAGAGGTGGAGGCTGAAGGCTGTGCAGGTGGAGATGCTGGCAGAAGTATCTCCTCCTTTGAATGCTAATGCAGCCCACCGAAGACTCCAAAGCACGTTCTCTGCTCAGTGTATGGCTGAGCAGGAGGGAATTCACTTTTATTACACTGGATATCTATTTGGCACTTGTTTTGTGTGAGGCTCTGGGCTACAGGTGGTGGGAACACCAGGATGGATGAGGCACAACCCCAGCCCTCAAGCAGCTGGTGGAGGGGATTAGACAAAAGGCCAAGTTCTGCAGGACGCGTGCCAAGGAAAGATGTAAACAAAGTGATGGGATACGTCATGCGGGGAGAGATCAGGGAGGCATTGAAAGGAGATTCTAAAGGTGGGATTCTTAGCAAACCCAGACCACTGGCTCATGTACCTTTCCAATGCATTCACTTAGCCCTTATGTTGTGTCTGGCATTAAACGTGGTGCTAGGGTTATAAACATGAATAAGACCTTTCCCTGCTCTTGAAGAGTGGGGAAAACAGGCAAGGCCAATTACCCACATAGTGGAAAGCTTCCTGGAAGAAGTGATATCAATCATCAGTGCTAAAGGATGAGTGGATTAGCCAGACAAGATGGAAAGGAAGCATACCACTAGGGGGGGGGGGCAGGGGGAGAGTGAGAAAGGAAGGGGCAGAGGGGAGAGAAGTATGCACAAGTTCTTCTAAAGAGAGTACCAGGAGCCAGGCATGGTGGCACATGCCTGTAATCCCAGCTGCTCAGGAGGCTGAGGCAGGAGGATTGAGAGTTCAAAGCCAGCCTCAGCCTTTGCAAGGTCCAAAGCAATTTACTGAGACTCTGTCTCTAAATAAAATATAAAAAAGGACTGGGGATGTGGCTCAGAGGTTAAGCGCCTCTGGGTGTTTCAATTCCTGGTATAAAAAAAAATAGAGAGAGGTGGAGGGAGGAAGGGAAGAGGGAGAGGGGAAGGAGAGAAAGAGAACTAATAGTGTTAAAGCAGGGAGAGCAGGAGATGAAGCTGAGATTTCAGAGGGCCTAGAACAAATGCCTGTTAGACATTTGTCCCACGAAACAGATTTAGACTTTCTATAAATCTTAGAGAACCACTTGGGATTTTAACATAGACACAGTGTAGCAGATTTTAGGTTTAGAGGAACTATTCTGGTGGTGGCATGGATGAGGGTTTCGGAGAAAGTAAGACTGGGTGCAGGTGATGATTTATGAACATCATAGTAAGGCAGGTGAGAGATGAAGGGAGTTGGTAGAATGGGTAGAAAGAAGGTTAGGGTTAAAGCATTAGTGATGAATTAGAATTGATAGGACTTTCATAACTGAAAGGGGATGTGGCAGGGGAGAGAGAATGGAGGGGGGGAGTCAGATATTTTGGTTTGGGCCACATGGGTGCCATTCATGTGCCGTTCAAGGGGTTAGCACATAGAGAAAGAGCAGGCATAAGGGGAGATGTGAGACTAGATGATGAGTTTGGGACATGTTGAGTTTTAGGTGCTTCCGGAACATTCAGATCAAGAGGTCCAAGAGACAGTTGGATACATGACAGCATAAGTTCTAGGTCATGATTGGAGGAAGCCAGGGAACTAAAATAAGTCAGCCAGGATGAGTGTTAGAATGAAAAAAGTCAGAAAAAAGATATTTTCTAGCACCATTTCTTTTTAGCACAATATTAATGGTTCCACATAGTTAAATAGGTAAGAAAATGATATAAGGATTGGAAAGGAGGAAATAAAATAGTTATTATTTGTAGCTCAAATGATTATTTATATAGAAATCTCAAATTATCAATAGATTATTAGAAAGAATAGGAGAATTTAATGGGATGGTTGGATATATGATTAATACAAAAATCAGTTGCATCTCTCTATACCAGTAAAAGCTACAAAACAAAATTAAAGAGGAAATAAGTCTACAACATTCTAATCATCAAGTATCAAGTATCTAGGAGTAATCTAATAAAAGGCATGAAAGACCTCTACAGGGAAAATTATAAAACCTTTTTAAGAGATATTAAAGATTTTGGCTGGGGTTGTAACTCAGTGATGGAGCACTTGTCTCGCACATCTGAGGCACTGGGTTTGATCCTCAGCACAACATAAAAATAAATAGATATAATAAAGGTATTGTGTCCATCCACAGCTACAAATATTTTTTTAAAAAGAGATTAAAGATTTCAACGATCTATTGATTCAATGTATTTCCAGTCAAAATTTCAGGGTTTTAAAAACAGTACTTGACAAAATGATTATAAAATTTATATGAAGGGATGGAGGACCAAGAATAGCCAGGATGTTTCTGAAAAGTAAGAACAGAGAGGAAGGATGATATGGATAGATAAGTAGAACAGAGTAATAGAATAGAGAATCACATATGAAAATTGGCATGTGACAAAAGTGACATATCAGATTGGCAAGGAAGAGTGATCAATAAATAGAGATAAAAAATCTACACATTATCCATATAGATGGAGAAAAGGTGAAGTTGGACCCTTGCCTCATAGTATATCAATTCCAAATGGATTAAAGATTTAAAGACACCTTAAAGAAAGTTCAAAAACAAATTAACACTCAAATAAGATATTCACAATGAAGACCTGTAAAGAGTTAACGTCAAAATATGTAAAGAACACCTACCAATCAATAAGAACACACATGCATGCCCCAGTAGAAAAAATATGGAAAGAATGCATAGACAAAAAAAATCACTATATGACCAATAAACTTGTAAAGTGATGTTCATCATTATTAGTAATCAGGGAACTGAAAATCAGAACTTCAACAAGAGATCATTTTACACCTTTTTAATTAGGTAAAAGTTTAAAAGCCTGAAAATGCTAATTAGCTGCGAAAAAACTCCAGAGAAGAGTTTGAGATTATCTCCTAAAGTTGAACACACAATCAAGTTGGAAGAGTTTAGCATTATCTTCTAGACTTGAAGATTCATATTCTTCACATCCAGTGTTTTGACTCTTAGTTACATACCTAAGAGAAACACTTGCACAATATTGGTGTACAATAGAGTCTATGTACACCAATCATGGTAGCAGCATTGTTCACAAACAAACAAACAAAAAACAAAACCTAGAAGCAAGTAAATACCTAACACTAGGAGAGTGGGGGAATAAATAGTTACAAATTCATATTACCGATTAATATAAAAATCTAAAAATAAGCAAACCACAACTTAAATCTGAACAACATCATGTTAATGGAGTAAAGTAATTCTCCAAATATTACAACATAATATCAAAATAAAGTTAAAAACAGTAAAATATATGTATACATAAAACTATAAGCAAAAAAAGCACAGGAATTAACCTGGGATTCCAAAAGATGCCTATCTTGGGTGGGGAAAGGAGGCAGGTGCATAGATAGGAGGAGTATATGGTTAGGTGTAGATCCTTGTTAAGTTTCTAGTTTTATTTTTTGGGTGTTGCATTCATGAATGCTTAATATATTATTAAAAATAACTAAATGAAAGCAGCTCAGGCAATGACCAATGAAGAGAGTGCCATCAATCAAGGACTATGATGAAGCCAATTCTGTGCATCTGAGGTCCAATTACTGAAAAACAATTTTCTCGAATGACTGAATGAATAAATAGAAAATCATCAGTGACAGTGATCAGAAAGAGACTTCATAGAGACAGAGCTTTATCACACTACTAAATCATATAACAGGATGTATTTGCTAGGGCATTGCTTTAGAGAATTATAACTGAACTCCACAAAATTTTGGAAAAACAAGTTATTAGTATAGGTTGTGCCTTACTAAAAATGTTCCTGGATCATTCTTAAAGACTATGGGATGGGCATGGTCATATATGCAACTCTGGAGGCTAAGGCAGGAGGACAGCAAGTTCGAGGCCAGCCTCAGCAACTTAGCAAGGGCTTGTTTCAAAATAAAAAATGAAAAAAGGGATGGGGTTGTGGCTCAGTCATGAAGCACAAACAAAACAATAACAACAACAAAACAAACAAAGTAACTGTATCATTTGCTATTCCTTTATAGATTTGGGAAGATAGTTCTTTTATGCTTTCCTGATGTACTTTTGCCCTGTGATTAAAATGAGCTGTTACAGGATGATTTTTCAATTTGAGTTATATGATCTGAGTCACATGGACAAAAAGAGACACATCTAAAACGCAGTCTTTCTGCTTTAAATTGTCTCAAATAGCTGAAGCATTCAGAGAATTAACAAAACCAAAATTTCTAATATGACATTTTGAGAGTATTTTGAATTTTATACAAACCGTTTTCTTTCTCACCATTGCTACCAACTGAAATTTAATCCAGCTCAAATTCTATCCCTAGAGTTTTATTAGACACTTTCTCCTCTTGAATCTTGAAAGGTTGCAGTTGGACTGCTTAGCCGGAGCTACCCACGGTCGCCTGCCCACTTCATGTGACCAGCAGAGACCTCAATAATGGGATTTTCTCAGCTCATGGAAGAGCAGGCTACCTGTGGTTGACTGTTGACCCAATTTTATGAGAGCAATTCAGAAATAGTATTCTTGTTACAGAGCAACACCTGCCCTTTACCTGCCCTAAGGACTTGTTCAAAGAATGAGGGACTAGAAATGAAAACTCTTCTGAAGGAAGCAGCCTAAAACATCCATCATGTCATCCGCTTCGACAGCTTCCTTTTAAGTAGGAACTCCTCTCTCCTGTCTGAGGCAGAAGTGTGTTTGGGAGTGGGAATCACGCGGCATGTGTGGTGGGGGCCAGGACACCCTCCTAGCTACATGGCCTTTGCCTCTGAGCTAGGTTAACCCCTGGCTGGTGGTTTCTACCTCTCCAGAACTGTGCCTGGACATTGTGGGCTTATAATTGAATTCTATCGTTTAGTTGCCCATTTAATTTCTCCTTTTTATCCCCAGTTAGTAAAGTGTTTCTGATGCACAACCAAACCCAAAAGGATCCCATCAAGGCAGAGCATAGTCACTCCGACCTTCTTATGGCAAATTCCCATGTTTCTGTAATGAAATCCCTTTTAAACCTCACCTAGATTTCATTTCAAATATTCTCTTGTGATGGGTACAATTTCTGTTAGATTATGATGATGGAAACTTGATTTCCAAGGCAGGCAAACTGTTCCACTAGCTGGTAAGCTTCTGCCAGGAAGGGGCTTGCTTCCTATACATAGACAAGATTGGAGATGGGAGGTGAGATTTTTGGCTTACGTGATGAGTTCATGGCCTCATATGTAAATCATGTCCTGTGTAGCTTCCCTACTTCCCCAAAGTCGTCCAGGGGAAGTTAAGTTTATAATAAAGAGTAGCAAAATAGAAATTACAAAGTTCTACTCAGGCAAATAACCAGTAACTCCACTTTAGGACTCTGTGACGAAACTGGGTAGGAGACAAGGGTTAGGTTTGAGGATCAAGTGGGCCTAGCACCCCCTAACCTGAGCCACAGGACCATTATGCTCACAGGCATGGCTCTGAAGTGGTAGGGACAACGAGCAGAGAATCATGACTAGTCCCAAGAGAGGCTCTGAGAATATTTCCAGTGCAGACCTCAGAACAGAGGAGGAAGGCTAATAAGGTTGGTTGACCCCACCCAGCACCAACACCTACCTGGATCTGCGGCAGAAAGGACAGGGGTTTGTTGCAACTGGGTGCTGAATTTTAGAGCAAGCACCAGTGAACAGAATGTCCTGTCAGTCAAGACTAGCAATTCCTCCTCTTTCAAGGGATAGCTGATAAGAGAGGATGAGGTGAACAGGAGCCAAGGTGGTGGCATCCCTCCCCCACAGTGAGCACTCAGTAAGCATTTGTTAAAAGAATGAATGAAGCCAGGCTGTGTTGCTAGGGAGTTGTTACTATGAGAAATGCCATTTGCATGCAAATTTTACTTTATTAGCAACTAGGAGCCTCTAGCAAGGAGGTTGCTAGAGTAAAATCTGGATGGAGTTGGGGGCACTGGCATTCTGCAGCAGCCTGACGGAGAAGTTTGGCTTTCGTAAGGTTATGTTTCTGACTATGGTGTCAGATAGGTAAGTTCTGGAGACATTACAGGTACAGGAATGAATTCCCTGTGAAAGTTCAGAATATTGTATTTCCTTTTCACTCTTCCAATTCAGTCCTTCAGTCCCTACAAATGGACAAAAGAATATATGTACCCTAGCTCCTATGAGATGCCAATATTGAAGCAGAGCTAGCTGTGATGTTTGGCTTCCAAATTTTAAAAGCTAATAGAAACTGGAAATAAATCAAGAAGACTATGTAAATTATTAAAAAGTTAGAAAGCACTTGGAGTTAGGAGTTCTGCCATTCAAAGGAGGGAGTCTTTATTTTAAGCTAAAATACAGTAGAGGATAGGTGTGCTAGAGTAAAATGCCTGAGGCAGGGTGCTTTACAAAGAAAAGACATTTATTTAGCTCACACTTCTGGTGGTTCAAGAGCACTGCACTGATGATATATGCTTGACTTTGGTGAGCGCTTCATAGGGGATGGCATCCACAATGGCAGGAGTGTGTGCAGAAGTGGAGAGCAGCCCATATGGAAGAGGGATTAGTGGAGATTCCAGGCTCCCTTATAACAACCCAGTCCCTCTGATACACATGATAGGATTATCTTCTACTTGGCCTCATATTTTAAAGGTTCTTGCCCATCAGCACCACCACGATGGAGCCCAAACCTTCCTCACATGAATGTCTGGGACAAACCTAAGATTCAGGTTAGGGATAATGGGGAGATGAGGATCACTTAACCTCAAACTTAACCTGTGTCTCCTACTCAGTTTTATCATAGAGTTCCAAAGTGAAGTTACGAATTGCTTGCCTGAGCAGAAATTTTAATTCCTATGGTTTGAGGGTTGCATTAAGATAAATTTAGGGGGCTGGGGATGTGGCTCAAGCGGTAGCGCGCTTGCCTGGCATGCGTGCGGCCCAGGTTCGATCCTCAGCACCACATACAAACAAAGATGTTGTGTCCGCCAAAAACTGAAAAATAAATATTAAAAAAATTCTCTCTCTCTCTTTAAAAATAAAGATAAATTTAGGGTTGGGAGATCATTTTGATAGAAGAATAACTCAAAAACAATCAGGAAATCCGCTTGCATATCCCTAGCCCCATGCTCTGGGCTCGTGAAGCACATTTTCTGAGTGAATGACCAAGTCAAAGAAGTCTCATTTTCGAGACTTTTATAACAAGAACACATTGTTTTGCATTTTGGATATTTAGGAATAATGAAAATTCACAAGATGTTTTCTCCTATCCTTTTTAATTCCTAACTTTTACAAACAACCCAAACTGGTTGATTTTTTTTTTTTTTTTTATTCTAAAGGACTCCAAAAGTGTACTTAGAGGTCACGGGTAATCTCACCTTTGCAGCACAAATCCATGCTCACACCTGTTTTTTTTTTCCTCCAGAAACATTTGGACTTTCATCTTTATTGGAAAATTACTGTCATTGTTCCTTTCTGTAGCACCATTATTTATTCAAATCACCGAGGCTGTGTTACTCGGTCCCTCTGATACACATCACTGCGAGTTATACATGTGCTCCACGGAGGGGAGAATGAACCTCTAAGCTGTAGTAAAATTGGTTTCTAAATGATGCTGCACGTTTTAACTGGAATTTGTGTAGTATTTTAGTGGGAGGGGGGGAAAGGTGGGGGATAGAGGGAAGGGTTCCTTTGGTTTTCAGGCTGTTAACTGTAATTAGCCTGGTTTCTGAGATGTAATTATCTTGCAATCTCAAAGCAAACACCCTGGAGGAAATTGCACTGTTAAAGACAGCATGGCATTAAAAATAAATTATTACCCTGGTGCCTGCTATTGCTGCTTATGCTTTGCAATTTGTCAGGGTTTCCGTTAGCAAGCTCTTGTTTAGGGCCAGGGTTGTGCAGCCATGTTGTCACTATTTGTGCTACAGGGATGGGGGCTGGTTGCTCAGTTGTAATAATGGTGTGAAAACTGACCATGGTGGTGGTGAAGGCACCATTCCCATCACCAAAGTGGCTTTTGGGCTCAAGGAAAGAGAGCATCGTGGGTTCTCTTTAGCAGTAGAGATGCTGAGAGTCAAGCATCATAATCCAAAGCTCAGGTAATGCAAACTACCCACAAAGGAAAATCCAAATTGCTTGGAAATGACTGAGAACAAACAGGAAAATCCTAACTATTTTAAGGACAAACACTGAGGGATCATGAATCATCTCTGGCCAATCACAGAGGCTAGAAAGATCATGGGGTTTGGAATCAGACTTGTAGGTTTGAATATATAATTGTGCAAGTTTACACTGCAGAAAAGCTTCCTACTGTGACAAATAGAGGCCAGTATCTACCACTGGCCCCCTCTCAAGCTGGGTATCCATAGGACTGCATTCACCTAGAGGAAGGGAAAATTTTTCTACTCCACTGGAATGTTGTAAATACTGTCTCTGCCCAGACTATTTTACAAAGATGCCATATAGGCCACTATTTATGGTCTGTGTGACCTTGATTTAATTACTTATTCTCTCTCTATATATATATTCTCTCATGTATAAAAAGAAGGATGATAATCATAACAATAATAATAATTCCCAGGTTATTTTGAGGACTCAAAATGGAATCAGAATGTGTTCAATCGATAGCAGGAGTTTTGATGATAATGATGATAATGACCAGAACAATCATTATCATCATGTATTTACCCAGATTTGAGCCTGCACCAAACCCAGAGCTTGCCATGGAGACTTGGGAGGGACACAGAAGCTTGACTCCCTCTCTCACAGAGCTGAGAGTTTGGTTGGAGGGACAGGGAACCGACAGCGATAGGTAATTGATTGTACTGTGTTTTTGTGTAGGTTCTGTAGGGTAAAAATTCCAGTCCTGAAGCAATTCATCTTGGTTATTAATTCAGTGGTAGGACTGTTTTTTTAATATGTCAGAAGGAAAAAGTCCCTCCTGCATAGAATTTCAAGTTGAAGATGTGAGAGTACAAATAGAGAAGAGATGGCAACAGTGAGGCACAAGAATAAATGTGGGAGCTACCAATAGTCCAAAGATGGCTTTTACTAGATAGAAAAACTTTTCTTGGATTTCAATGAGCCAAGATGATTTGTGTTAAGAAATAATTTGAATAACTGAAACCTAGTTTTTTATTGCAAAAATCTAATTCTTTCCTACATCTCTACTTTTTTTTCTGGTTAAATTTCATCTACATCTCTGATGTTTCATTAAATGAATTATGAAATGGAAGGCCAATTAAGTCTATCTAGATTTATATCTCACCATCAGGAATGTAAAGTTAAATTCTCTCTGAGCTATTAGTGGTGGGTTATTAAGAAAACACCCCCTCCCTCAGTTTTATGGTCTTTAACACTAGAACAGAATGTCTGCCCAAAGAATTTTCTGGGTTGCCTTAATTCTGAGAGTGACTTCACCAATAAAGGCCCAATAGATGTTTTGTTTGATTATTAAAGAATAAAACACACAGATGGGCAGGGTGATGAACGCCTGTAATCCCAGTGGCTTGGGAGGCTGAGGCAGGAGGATCCCAAGTTCAAAGCCAGCCTCTGCAAAAGTGAGGCAATAAGCAACTCAGTGAGACGTTGTCTCTAAAAAAAATAAAAAAATAGGGCTGGGGATGTGGCTTAGTGGTCAAGTGCCCCTGAGTTCAATCCCTAGTATTTCCTCTACCCCCACGAAAAAGAAAGAAAGAAAGAATAAAATGCAGGAGAAAAGTTCACAATTTCCTTCTCAATAAAGCCATGACAATATTTAACATAGTTTGAAAGATTTTTTTGGTGCCTAACTTAAAACTAATACTCTTTCTTTCTTCCATTCTATCATTTATTCTTTCCCACCCTTCCTCTCTTCCTTCTTTCCTTTTTTTCCCTGTTCTTTCTTCCTCTTTCTATCTCTCTGCTTTGAAATCAGAAATTCTTTGTGAATAAAAAATGTCCTGGGATGGAGATGTGGCACAGTGGTAGAGAAATTGTCTAGTGTGTTTGAGGCACTTGGGATTGATTTTTCAGCACATGTGGAGATCTCTCTCTCTCTCTCTCTCTCTCTCTCTCTCACACACACACACACACACACACACACACATACACACACACACACTCTTTACTCATTTAACAAATATCAATGAATAAAAATTTGTTTGTTTAAAAATGTGAACCACAGTGCAAATTACAATCCATTATTCAAAAAAGTTAGAGGGAACAGTCATGGGATTTTTTCTTTATGTTCCATTTATTGTAAGTTACCATAATTACCCTAAAAAGCCTCTTCTGAGAGGATAAAAACCAAACCAAACAACAATACAGAATGTTGAATAAAAGGGAGGGAACGTCATTTGAAATGTATAGTTTTCAGAAAGTTAGGAAAGACCCAGAGACCCACACATGAACAAGCAGCTGCGTACTAGAGAGCAAGTGGACACTTACTTCAGCTAATCTTAAACTTCAGTTTAAGGATGGTAAGGATTTGAGACCTTGGGTATTTCTGCAGCAGGAAGTTGGAACTGATTCCCTTCTGCATGTAAAGCTTTCAAGGGCTGGGCACTTGATGAATGGCATCTGAAAATATCTACTTCTTGGCAAAAAAACAAAGCAACTCCTACCAAACCTTATAAAGATGCTTAGCTGGCTTTTCCTATGGAGAAAATGGTCTTATGAACATCATCCTGTTATACTTACTTGCATGATCCAGGAAATCCAAGCAAAGAAATTAGCATAGAATGGGTCCTAGACTTGTAAACTAATGGAGCACCTTTATGGGAGGCCCTGCCTTAAATCCAGATAGCACAGGATTCCTGAAGCTGAAGTCCCACCAAACCAAAGATCATAATACCAAATTACAGCAGACACAAGCAATCCACCACAAGTGAGAATCAGAAGAATTACAAAATAATTAAACCTTTAAAGCTTCAGAATAATTGGATACTTTCTCTAGATGAAATGTGTTAAAAGTGATTAGAAGGATTTAAAAAAATGATAAAAATATAGCCTATAAAGTTATCAGTCGGTTTTAGAAAAAAATAAATTAGGACATTTAGAGGTTAAAACATAAAATAATTGAAGATAAAAACTCAAAAGAAAGGTTAAGTAGTAGATTAAACAAAGATTAAGAACAAACAAGTGAACTGGAAGATTTTGAAGAGAGATAAAAAGAAGGAAAATATAAAAGCAAGGTTAAAAGACATGGAAAGTAGAATGAGAAGGTCTGAGATACATAAAATATGATTTTTGTGAGGGCATAACAAGAAGTAATTGGATGGAAAAATTATTTGAAGAGATAATGCCTTAACATTTTCTAAAATGTAAAAACACAGAAATCCTCAGATTCAGGAAATACAACAAATTCCAACCATTTTTATTTTCAAGTAAATATGAAATGAATCCCGTTGTCAGATGCATCTATTTTTTTAAAGTTTTTTAAAAATTCTGATTTGTTATATATGACAGCAGAGTGCATTACAATTCATATTACACATATAGAGCACAATTTTTCATATCTCTGGTTGTGTACAAAGTATATTCACACCATTCGTGTCTTCATACATGTACTTTGGATAATGATGTCCATCTCATTCCACCATCATTTCTACCCCCTTGCCCCCTCCCTTCCCCTCCCATCCCTTTGCCCTATCTAGAGTTTGTCTATTCCTCCCATGCTCCCCCTCCTTACCCCACTATGAAGCAGCCTGATGCTGGTTGTTTTAATGAATTGTAATAATAGCCATTATTTATCATGTGGTTACTATATGCCCAATACTGTTAAAACACTTCATGAACTAGATTTCTTTTTAAAGTCATGTTTATTGAGATATTATTTATATATGGTACAATTTGCCCTATTTAGTTTTATAGTTATATGAATTTTGACAACACAAATATAAAAATGACAACATATATATAGTTATATAGTACTACAGTTAAGATACAGAATGTTACCTTGGTCTCCTTTACTTCTTTAAAAAAAACAAATAGAGAAATTGATTTTAATATATTTTAATTTAATCCAATGGATTACCAACATAATTTGCAAAGAAAATAATTGTTAGTAAGATATTTCATGTTCATTTTGTTTGTCCTAGTAATTTTTTGGAATGTAATGTCTATTTAACACATAGAACACCTCAATTCATACTAGACACATTTCAAATACTCAGTAGTCTCATGTAACCAATGGCTGCCATATTGGCTCCTTTCTCCATCTTTCACCTTTTGGTGAGACATATATAGGCTGCATGATAAGTCATCTTGTTATGTGGTTTCTTGTTGAGTTCCATCAGAAAGAGACACCAAAGAGATGAACTTAGAATATACAAGAGTAGAATAAGGTGCTTTATTCCTCCTTATAAGACTATATTAGACTGTGAGTTGGTTTCATCATGCTTTTAGTGGGAATAACTTCAGTTTGGTCACCTTCTCCTATGAGGTTTTCTCCTTCTTTTGCCTCCTATCTCTCCGAAGTCTACAGAAGAAAAGGTGCTTCACAAAATTTGTTGGTTTCCCTCAATCTTGCCCTTACCTTTATGCACACTTTATTAAACAATTTTTACCCTGATTGATCTTTTTCATCCTTGAATCTTGAATAATGTTTTTTTAATTATAAGAAAGTAAAATATACCCCATCTCATATCATAGGCAATGTATATACACATACCAGATTAATTATATACTAAAATATAATATATAGAATACTAAAACTTTTAAAGAAAATATCATGTAACTTCATGAAGAGAAATGGAAAACAAAAAATACAAAATAAACAAAAACCTGAAAAATTAGATGATATTGTAGTTAAAATTTATGTGTAAAAATGTATCAAAAAGGGTTGAAGGAGACATGAATTGTATTACCAGTCATTTTTGTTTACTTTTGATATTTAGCTTGACTTGGTTTCCACTTGGTTGGCTTTTCCTTTATTGTAGTTCTTCTCTTTGTATATTTTCATTGTTGTTTTTCATTTCCTCCTTGTGTAATATTTTGTCAAGAATATTCTGTAGTGCAGGATTTCTTGCTGTAAATTCTTTTAGCTTTTGTTTATCATGGAAGGTTTTTATTTCATCGTCAAATTTGAAGCTTAATTTTTGCTGGATATAAGATTCCTGGTTGGCATCCATTATCTTTTAGAGCTTGGTATATGTTGTTCCAGGATCTCCTGGCTTTGAGAGTCTGGGTTGAAAAATCTGCTGAGATCTGAATTGGTCTTCCCTTATAGGTAAACTGATTTTTCTCTCTTGCAGACTTTAAAATTCTATTCTTATTTTGTATTTTAGGCATTTTCATTTTAATGTGTCTTGGTGTAGATCTGTTGTAATTTTGTACATTTGGTGTCCTATAGGCCTCTTGTGTCTGATTTTCCAGTTCATTCTTCATTCTTGGGAAATTTTCTGATATATTTCATTGAAGAGATTGTGCATTCCTTTGGTTTGAATCTCTAAACCTTCCTCTATCCCAATAAATCTTAAATTTGGTCTTTTGATGGTATCCCATAATGCTTGGATATTCTGTTCATGGTTTCTTACCATCTTCATGTGAAGTCAACTTTATTTTCAAGATTGTATATTTTGTCTTCATTGTCTGAGGTCTTGCTTTCCAAGTGATCTAGTCTGTTGGTGATGCTATCTATTGAGTTTTTAAATTGGCTTATTGTTTCTTTCATTTCAAGGATTTCTGTTTCTTTTTTTTTTAAGTATCTCTATCTCTTTCTTGAAGTAATCTCTTGCAACCTGTATTTGCTCTCTTATCTCTTTGTTGAAGTGATCAATTTTTGTCTGTATCTGCTCACTTGGGTCATTATTTAATTCCCAAATCATTTTAGTTATGTATATTCTGAACTCCTTCTCTGACATTTCACCTACAGTGCTATCTATGGATTCTATTGTAGTAGTATCTTGGTTTGTTTCTCCCTTGTTTTTTCATGTTTTTTTCTATGTGTCTTCTTCTTTTGCAGTGTAGATATGAGGTATTACAGCTTCTCCCCTATTGTCTTATAGTGTCCCTATAAGTTACCAATACCTCACTTTTAAGGGAGAGATCAATATTACAGCACTCAATGTACCCAATGTGCAGCCATATATTTCTATTTTTACGTTTACAGTTTTGTCACTATAATCAGAAATGATGAGTTTGGTTATCTTCTAACATATAGTCAATAGGTTTGTGTAATGTTTTACAGTTTCTAATGGTAGAAGGGGATACTGGAGGGTTGGCTGAGATGTTTATGAGGTAGGATGTGAGAATACAAAGGCATTGATTATATGACTAGTGAGAGGGTAATCATAAGAAGTTGGCTGTTAGTAGGATAAACAAGAGATAGGCAACCCCATGCAAGACTACCTGTTATTTCAACAACAGGATAACTGCTAGCACCCCTAGTAGAGAAACCTCTGGTGCAGCCAGGTCCACAGGGACCTTGGTGACATCTTACCAGGTCTTTATTGTTATCTCTTGATAGAAGCAGCGATATCCCAGTTTTGTGGTGGTGGCAGCCTCAAGCCTATATGTACCCTGATGTTGGACTGTAGAACCATGCCTTGGTGAATAAGGAATCCCAGCACAGGATGGCTCCCTGCCCGGGTGCAGGGTGAGTCTCCAGATCTCCAGGTGCAGGGCAGGTGGGCCTCTCCTCTGGTTCTCCAGACTACAGTGTGGCCAAAGCCAAAATTTTACAAACACAATTTATGCCAGGTGTGCTGGCACACACCTGTAATCCCAGTGACCTGGGAGACTGAGGCAGAAGGATTGCCAAGTTTGAGGCCAGCTCAGAAACTTAGTGAGACCCTTTTTAGGAGTCCACCAATCTCAGGGGTCAAGCACACACCTTGTTCTTAGGCTGAAAGTTTTCCATTTCTGGCAGATTTCAAGTTTTCTAAGATCAAGGAAAGCTGGTCTCTCTGAGAACCCAGGTATTTCTTGTGCAGCCTCTAAAAGTGGTCACCCCAGATGCATCTTAATGAAACTTGAAAACCTTAAAAGACAAAGAGAAAATTGTAAAAATACCAGAAGGCAAATAAAGATTATCAACTAAGGAAGGAAAGTAGATTGACAGCAGACTTTTCTAAAAGAAAAGTGGAATGAAACAGAGGAAGTGGAATGACATCTTCAACATGCTAAAAGAAATTGCCAATTTAGAATTTTATATCTAGTTTCATTATAAATCTGTAATGCGGATGAATGTTTTTATAAACACATTCTGATAAAAACAGTGAACAAGATTTACTGCCAAAAGACCTTTGCTGAAGGATTTTCTAGAAGGCAAACTCTTAGCCTTGACTGTATACTGAAATCTCCAGAGGATATTTACAAAATAATGATGCCACTAGGGATTTATGTTTAATTGTTCTGACTAGGTATTGAAATTTTAAAACTATGCACTTGATGAAGAATAAAATTAAACACCAAAAGGAACAGTGAATCATTAAAATGTAGATAATCTAAATATTGACTGAATGAAAAAATAATAAATAATATTAACTAAGAGAATATGAAGGCATCAGATAACGAGATTGCTGGGCCAAAATAATATATACAAAAAGAGGGGGATGAACGGAACTCAAGGCATTTATGATTTTTTTATTACTCACGAAGAGAGGAGATATACTGAATAACTTTGTTAAGTAATTATATTAAAATTTATGGGTAGTGCGAAAATATGTAATTTAACATGTAACTTCTAAACTAGAAGAGGTGTTAATCTGGCAGGAGTTTGAAGTGGGTATAGAACATAGGCAGGTCTTTGACAAACTTGGTGACATGTACCAGGCACATAGAGATAAGTCTCTACAAGAACAGGGGCACTCGAAATAGAAAGGGGTGGGACAGCTTCCATAAACGCTACAAATTAAGAACTGATGTGACCTGTGGATTAATCTTCTAAGAGAATGTAGGCAGAGGAGGCAAAGGGAGCAAAACACATCCCCAACATGGCATCCCAAGGTTCTCAGCCATGGGGGTGAGAAGTTCAGAAGTCAAGAGGCTGGACAGACTTCGTGGGGTGGTGATAAAGAGTGCACACATTTGGAGATGCATTTAGATGGTGATGCCTGGCAGCTGATCTAGATCTCCAGAGAACAATGTCTATGGAAGATGGAGAGGAATCAAGCCATCCTTCTAAGAAGAGGACAGAGAGATCAAAAGAGAGGACAGAGGACTGAAAATGAGTATTCACATTTAGATTGCACGGGAAGGAGGTTACACAAGAGATGAAAAGAGAGACCAAATCTGGTTCACATGAAGGAGATTGTTTTCATCGAGGCTATAGCTAATGCAAACCTTCAAGATGGAGAAGACATCAAACTTCCTAAGAGCCCATAACATAAATGCTTGTTTTTTTTTTAATGAATGTAAGATTGCTTAGACTGTCACTACTTATATTATCTAACTTTTTTAAAATTAAAAAAAAAGTTTTGAACTAGTATTAAAAGAGAAAAAATAGGGATGGGGATACAGCTCAGTTGGTAGAGTATTTGCCTTGCATGCACAAGGCCCTGGGCTCAATGCCCAGCACCAAATAAATAAATAAATAAAATAAAGCGAGAACTTCTCCAGTGTTTGATTTGTTTCTCTACTTTAAACATCATATCACTTTGCCCAATCTCACAGTGTTTTCTTTCTCTACTTTAAACATCATTTTACTTTGCTCAGTCTCACAGAGGACTTGTGGTGGATTAATTGTGACTGAAAATTCTTTGACATTCCTCTTATGAAGAGATGAGGTCTCTTTTTCTTACCCTTGAATCTGGGCTGCTTTTTGACAACCTTGATCAACTGAATATGGACTCAAGACACACTATGCCAGTTCTAGTCCTGATGTTTAAGAAGACTGGCAATATTTGTCTTGCTCTCTTGGAACCCAGAGTCACTCTGCAAGAAATTTGCCAATCATACTAAGGTCATTGTACTGTAAGAAGCCCAACCCATAGGAGGGGATCTGGAGGATACAGCTCTGGAGAGTCCAAGGAGCACAGAAGTACCAGACAGGTGGTACTTTTGGAGGAGGCTCCTCCAGCTCTAGTTGCCACAGCTAAGAATATATTGATCTGAGGTTAAGAGCTCAGCTAAACTCTTCCTGTATTTCTCATCCATAGTACCAAATAAAAACAAAATAAGATTGTTTTAATCCACTTGATTTTGGAGCAATTAGCTACACAGCAATAGAGAATCAGAACAAGGTCATCTCTTTCAAGGGCTAATCACTCTAGGGATTCTGGAGCCCTGTGCTAGAACCTTCCATCACCACTTGGCTTCCTTTGTCTTCTCTAGTATTTTTAAAATTCTCTCCTCTGCATTGTGAAAACTTTTTTCCTTCTGTTAAGAACACAGCTCAAAACATTTCCCCATGGTTTTACTTCTGTCTCAGTCTATTGGAATACCCTCCATCCTAATCATTTCTGTCAATGTTGTAATTATGAAAAGAGTTTTCATTCATTCATTCATTCACTCATTCCCTGATCACTTCTTTTATGCCAGGCACTTTTCTGGACTCTGGTGATCATTAGCCAACCACGGTTGCATGCCTTTTGATCTTCTGGATCTTACAGTAGGATGAGGAAGTAGAAATTTGTAAAATAGTAACATGGGTGGTTATATACTTACAGCAGAAATAAATAGACAAATGAGAGGAAATGGTTATATGACAGCATACAATGAAAGTATTGCAGCAGACAGAAATCCAGAATCAAGGTGTTAGTAGAGCGGAAGTGTTGGTTGTTTCTTGGAGGCTCAGAGGAGACTCAGTTCCAACTCATTTTTCTTAGCTCTTGGTGGTTGTTGGCAGTGCTTGGTTTGTCTGGCTATGGCTATGTGACTCTAGTCTCTTCCTCTTTCTTAAGTGTCCTCTGTATGTCTATATTTGCAGATGGTTTTCTCTTGTTTGTGAATCTCTCTCTCTCTCTCTTTTTTTTTTTTTTTTTTTGGTGCTGGGGATTGAACCCAGGGCCTCGGGCATGCGAGGCAAACACTCTACCAACAGAGCTATATCCGCAGCTCCTGTCTCCTGTCTCTTGTCTCTTTTCCTATTCTTCTAGGTACACTGTCATGTTGGATTCAGAATCTGCCCTACTCCAGTAAGTTTTCTTATTAATTAATTACATTAACAATGATCCTATTCTCAAAGAAGGTAATGTTATGTGGATCTGGGAAGGACATGCATTTTGGGCAAGTGGGTGTTTTTAACCTAGCACACCATTCATCAGGAAACCCTAATGCCTCTACTTGAAAAATATGTCCATACTATCACCAATTCTCATCACTTCCACTACCACCATCTGGTTCAAGGCACCTCAATTGTTTATAGACAACAAATCATTTTGTCTGCTTCTTTCCAGAGACCACATTCCTCTTTGCTCAAAACCCTCCCATTTCTGGGTGGAAGCTCTTATGCTGACCTAGAAGGCTCTCTGTGTGTCTGTGGTCTGTCATTTCTCTGTCTCCCACTACCCTCCTGTTTTCCTCTGCTCCAGCCACACTCACTTTCTTGCTGTCCTTTGGACATGCCTGCCCTGCTTCTGTCTCAAGTCCTTTGTATGGGACAGATTTGATAGTTACCCTCAGATCATAGGGACTATTTTATGTCTGACTATAAAATATTCTACTCTCTTATTTTTCTCCTTCCTTAGAAATCCCCTCTGAATGAATTCAGTTATTCATTCATTTGCTCTACGTGCATTTACAGAAGCATAGCAGCATGTCCGAACTAACCTGGCTTTACAGCAGCCTGTCCATTGTTGGCCCCAGCTGTGGGTTGAGAGAAGCTCAACTTCCCAGCCTCATTTCTGACAATCTCTGAGACACACAAAGACACGTAATCAGGTTTTCCTCCCTCCGTTGGAGAAAGCAGGCTGGACTCCAATGACAAACAAGAATTAATTAGTGCCAAGAGGTTCGAGTTCAAACACCAATGCGATCTGCTCTGTATCCTTTCTAGATGCCAGCTGTGGGTGAAAATTAGTAAGTGTTGAAAAGTCAGAAATAGGCTGTCCCCTCCAGGGCACTTGATTCTGGACCACAGAGTGGCGCTTCTTTGTGTTTCCCCAGCCATCCTGCATCTGGGAAAGAGAGAGCTGTTCTACGCTGGCAGACACTCTCAGGGGCATGCAGAGTGTGTGACCCCTTATAGTAAGTGAGCTGACGATTTCATTTGATTTGTCTTTGTTGCCACTTGTAGTTCAAGTTTTATTTACTAAAATCTTATTATATCAGCCTACTGGAATGAATTGGAATTACTGAAAAATAAATCATGGACTTTTTTTTTTGCTCATAATATAGACAGTTGTAAAGGGATGCAGCTTTACAGCTTGCAGATAACGCCGAGATCCACACTAACTGCTAAGTGCTTTTAAGCTGACATTCGTCTAAGCCTGCTTTAATGAACAGATAACTCATTTATAATTAGCAGTACCAATTAATTGGCATGCAAACAATTAAAGTGATTAAAGTGCTAAAGTTCTTAAGAACAGTTTTTCCTAAGTAGGTTATAGACAAACCCTCCCTGACCCCGCATCTTGTTTACATGATTAAATCGCTGAAGAAGACTTTCTTTATAGATAACATGTGAGAAAATTTTAACTCAGCCTTGGTCAGATATCCTTGATTCAGAATTAGGGATGGAGATTTTATTGTACTTTGATTTGCTGAGTCAATACTTTTTAAAATTATGTGTAAATTAGGCATGTTTGTGAGTCTCCTATATATTAATTAATATATATTAATTGCTGCCCTCTGCCCCTACCCCAGTGTCTCTGTAAACTTGAATCAGTCAATATCCTATCTGCATCACTTTTCATACTTATCTCATGTTCTAGAAAAATGGAGAAGCTTGTGGGGTTTTATTTATTTTTAGTTTTTAGTCAGTGAGTAAAAATGTACATATTTAGAGTATAAGAAAGTGATGTTTTGATATATGTATACATTGTGGAATGACCAAGGCAAGCTATATGACATATATTTCTCACATACTTATTTTTTGTGATAAGAAAACTTAAGTCAACTCAGTAATTTTCAAGTATACAATGTATTATTATTAATTGTAGCCACCAGGACATATGATAGAGTTCTTGAACTTTTTCCTCCTGTTGAATTGAAATTTTGCATCCTTTCACTAACATATCCCTATTTCTCCCAGTCTCTGGTAATTACCATTCTACTCTCTGTTTCTATGAGTTTGCCTCTTACAATATGCATGTGAGATCATGCAGTGTTTATCTTCCTGGGCTTGGCTTATTTCATTTAACGTAATGTCCTCCATGTCCATTTATGTTGTCACAAATGATGGGATTTCCTTCTTTTCTAGGTGTGAGGTCTTCCTTCATCTATTCATTTTGGGGTTCTATTTTAAGTGGCTGCAAATTCTTTGACAGTCTTCTCATTGAGGACAAGGTGTCTGTCCTTTCCCCCCTTGAAACAGGCTGGGCTTATGATTGGACTGTAACCAGCAGAACCAGCAGAAATGACGTTGTGTGATACCGGAGCTAAGCCCAAAGAGACGTTATAATTCCCATCTTGTCCACTGGAACACTCACTTTTGTGGCCCTGAGGTGCCACCTAAAATGTTCAAACCCTCTGAGGCTGCCATGTCATGAAGAAGCCCAGGCCACATGGCGAGCATGTATGGGGGTTCTAGTTGACAACCGAGCTGGGACCCCCGCTAGCCGCCAGCATCAACAGCAGACATGAATGAAAATTCCTGAGGAGGGTTGCAGACCTCCACCTTTGAGTCTCCTCCAGCTGAGGCCCTAGTCATTATGGAGCAGAGGCAGACCATCTCTGCTGTGCTCCTTCCAAATTCTTGGCCCACAAAAGCTGTGAACATAATAAAATGGTCTCTGCTTCATACCATTACATTTAGTTTGTTTTGTAGCAATAATGGTTGGAAGAAAGTTTTTCCTTTTCACATTCATTTTCAAATTCATTTTCCCTATTCCCATGCTTTTTTTTTGCTTTCTATTTTATCTTTAAATGTCTTCCTCTATACTATATTTTTTTGGAAATTTTAACACAAGTTTCCTTAAGCTCATTGGAAGTAGTTTAAATTTGAATCCTCCTTGGCAATTCTCTTTGACACCTGAGTCTCAGCTGACTTGATGCGGGGAGAATCATGTGTATCTTAAAAGGTTTTTTTTTTGAAGATGAGAGTTGTTGTAGAAAAGTACCTGGCATATAGGAGGTACCCACTAGATAAATGGTCTTTACCATTAGAAGTTTTCAGAGACAAATTATGGAACTCTAAACCTCAGTGTCCCATTTATCCAGAGCGTATTGCTCTAAATGAGAGTGTATAATATTCTCAGAGGGAATTTGTGTGTGTGTGTGTGTGTGTGTGTTGTCTGTACTCGCTGGATAAACAACTGTGTGCTCGTACAGACCATCATCTTTGCATGAGGTTGGAAATCAACAGCAGGAACTGAACCCAATCAAAGCAAGTCAACATAAAACAACTCCAAACTCTCATAATGGATATTTTGGCCCAAGGAACATTTCAAATTATAGAAATCAGATATTAAGCAAAACTCACTGGTGGACTGGTCTATGGGTCTGGAGAGAAAGTTCTATCCCTTCCTTGGCTGAGCTGTTTGCTTTCAGCAAGGGTATGTTCACTATAGCAGAGACCTTTGACATTTTGATGGGCCAATGACACTTGTAGAAGCTGTAGACTTTCTCACCAGAAAAATGAACCCATTCATTGTCCCATAACATTTTTCTGCCATTTCAGAGGGTTCTTAAGTGCTACAAAAAACTGGACCCTGCTACAGGAACCTATAGGAATTAGAGCACTTGGCCTGGTGATCTGGGCGTAGTGACTTTAGTTCTGACTGAAACAGAGAGGCTGTCACTTTTGACCTGTGAGTGTCACTTGTAAGCAAGGAAGCCAATGTCTATTGAACATCTATTGCAGATCAGATTCTTTTGTGGGGACTTCACAAATCTTAACTTACTTAAACCTTAGGAAAGCCCAGTAGGCCAGTGTTTGATCTCTATTGTGACTTTCCCATGGTCTCACAGCTAATAAGTTGGGGTGCCCACATTTGAGAGATTCTAACTTCTGAGACCCACTTCTCCAAATCATGACTGAAGAACTTACTAATTACAGGTTTGCAATTTTAACTTCTAGTTCCTCTCTACTCCTCTTCCCATCCCTGTCTGCCTCTGGCCCATTTGTCTCTGAGTGTAGTGTAGCACGGTGGTGAAGATTATGTTGCATTTTGGCTACGATGAAGACAAGAGCAATGGTGAGAACAAGGGACTTGTGGTCTCTGCTTGCTCTAGAATTAATTGGGCCTCCCCAGATGAGCCCTAACCTCAACACTTCAGAGCATCTTAGTTTTATAAAGAGCCTTTTCATTTGATAATAAGATAGGCAAGAAATTTCTATATCCCTTTTGCAACAGCAGATTCAGATTTTTTTTCTAGGAAATTATCTTCTCAGGTCTTTGGATTCTGGTTCTAGGTCTTTTTCCATTACCTTCCAGCTGCCTCTTCTGGAGAACAAGATCAGGATAAGCCATTCTGGGAAATTAAAGTTACAAGAATAAAAACACAATGGTTTAGAGCAGTGAGTCATAAGTCCTTGTGATTGGAACATGGTGTTCTTGCTCATGTTCCAGAAAGCAGCCATTGCAAATGTTGCCAATGTAGAACAAGTGTTAACTTGGGAAATTGCAACATGAGATCACATAAAGGCAGCGGCCTTTGAACAATAAGGACTATTAAGAAAGGAACACAAGAGACTAAGAATTTCGAAGATTTCCTCAAATGCTGTCCCAAACCAGTGTGATCTGACTTCAGATGAACTGTACTGGTACTTCAGACTGAAATATTCCCTCCAGTGGAAAAAAGGCAATTCATCAAGCAACCAGAGCTGGAAAGTAATTCTCTGAAAGAACATCCAGCTACCCTAGCTCATGTTCTCTGCTCACCAGAAATATTTGGCCTCCTGAGTGCTGATGACTAGCAAGAGTTCTTTTAGTGAAGACCCTCCTGCTGGGAGCTAATATGAGATATTAGTCTATCAATCACTCTCTGGTGATTTCATGCCCACAATTCAATCTCTCAGTGCCTGATCACCTCTGCTGGAACTGATAGAGATCCAAGACCTGCTCAGATGCTGAGCTGATTTTTAGGCTTTGAGTCTTTGGTACCGCCACATTTGGGAGGCTCTCGCCTGAAGAAGACAAAAATCTTTTTTTATTTATGGGACTGTGGGAGCTAACAGGGACTGTTTTTTTCCAGAAACCCACATGCCCTCTGAAGGGAAAGCAAGGAACGAGAGACGATAAGCAAGAAATGAAAGATAGAGACCTGGCAGAGATATACACGAGAGTTTATTTGTCAGAGCTGACAAATAAAGGCCATTTCTCTATAGCAGAGAGAGGCAAAACAGGCTTGGGTTCCAGGACTTTTATGGGGCAGACTCAGGAATCAGAGCTGGGTGGGTCCTGGTGTGGGAGGTTAGGAGTTGGGTTGGTATGAGGGAGGGGTGTGAGCCTTTCTCAAAAATACCCTTGGGTGGGAAAGTGAAACTTTTTCCTTAAAATGGCAGCTGTCATTTAAGATGGCCATCCAGATGCTAAGCAAAGACCCTTTACCCACCTAGCACTAAACCTTGAAAAAACAAATGTTTCAAAGAGCATGAGTTTGAGCAAGAATCTTTCAGAGAATTTCATAAGTACAGCCTCAGCATGAGCTGTAAACAAAATTGAGTGAGCCTCCTTACTACTGGGTGAGGTGCCTAGAAGGCTTCTTTGGGTCTACAGTACTTTGAGGCTTTGAAGGAAGGAACTTAGCTGGGAACCCTGAAGAGGCAGAGCAGCATCCGGAGGTAAACCTGAGGTATATTTTTGGGTACAACTGGTTAGGCCCTGGGGCAGACAGAGAGGAGGTCCTCACAGGGGGGGGGGGCTGCCGCAGTCTGGCTGGGCACAATCAGGAGCCACTTGTCAAAAGAAACTAACTTTATTTTTAGAACCACACACGCCAAACAAAACAGCCTCTCAGGAAAAACTCTCAGAGCCTCAACTGCCACCACCGGCTTTCCACAAGCCTCTCTCTCCCACACAAGCTTCTCTCCACCTCCCACAATCCTCCTGCTCTTGAGGCCGATTGGCTGGGT